>NC_090191.1:11377521-11677521 GCF_024679245.1 Pseudorasbora parva | reverse complement strand
GTTTGGATAGCCGTAGATACAAGGCAGTATGTAATCGTTTCAGACCCTTTCCATAATACTGCGCCTCAGGTTTCCAGATGGAGAAAGGCTGGAGCTAGAAGTATCTTGGGGATAGCAGGCCTATGTTGGTTTCTATAAGCAACCCTCTACAATATGAGTAAAACACTCGCATATGCGAGCAGATCTTCACTCCGGGCGATTAAATAGTATCTATCATTAGCCATTGGCTAATAAATTCTTAGATTTTAATATAAATCATATTATTAAATCATTAAATCATATTGAATAATTCAAAAAAATAAACTAGTATATAATATACACCCCCAAAAAACAAATACAATTGTGATTTCTAAAAGCAACAAATTGTTACTTAACAGGTGATCATAAGATTAGTTGAGATTTAATATAGATTGTTGATTTTTCTTATCTCTTATTTTCTCTTATTCGTTCAACCACGGTACCCGGTATCGCACAGAGACTCAATGTTCACGATTACATTAGCTCACAGATACAAATTAGCCAGTTCTGATGTTACAGAGCGACTTTTTTACCTTGTCAGGTCAGGAATGATGCAGAATAAATCAAGATTAACATTTATTTTGGCCAGACAGAACTTAAAGGGGGGTGAAACACTCAGTTTCAGTCAAAAAACCCATGGCTATCTCAGCTAATAGTTATGATCCAGAATCAGATCCGGAGGCTGAAATAAATTGAACAGGAGAAACAGCAACACGCAGGACGTCCGTCTCTGTGGTATGTACTGTATTGAGTGGCCTGTCAACATTTGTGTCTTTACTCGCAGTTTATGAGGACATGATTCGGTTTATGGACTATTGTATGCGACTAAACCTTAGCAGTAGCAAGCAAAACGGTTTTGCACGTCAGACTAGGGTAACATTATACATAGAACAGCAATGGAGTAACGTTAGCGCATTTGAATGACGAAGCACGCGATCGTGTCGTTTACTGATGTTTACTCACGTGACGATAGCCAACAGCACAGACATTTGGAGCAGTTTTACTCACCGGCTGCTTCCAAAGCAGGACCGAACCTTTATCGCTGGGACCGCTCCGTCAAAAACACACTTCTTTGGTATGATTTGGTGAAGTCCTGTGACAGCAGTGGGGTGGAAATCCACTTTGAGACGCGACTGAAGCGATGTTGTGAAGCTTCCCATCATTTCTGCGTTCAAATCAGTTCAAATGCAGCGCTGCCTTCCCGGAATGCTGTGCTGAAGCGTTGAAGTCGCTCGACGTCACCCATAGGAATAAAGTGGAGTGCGGCGCGTGACATAAGTGTTCACGGACGACTGGATCTGCACCTGAGAGAGTGTTTATGGGCGTGCATTTCCTCTCTCGCTCTAGTCACACGCGCGCGTGCACCCTACTGGGAGAAGAGCCCGTACGGCCCATACAAGGACCTTCCGCTATTATTAACGTCAAGTCGAGCCATACTTGAAAAAAACTCTCCGAAACTTGTGAGAAACCGGAAGGAGTATTTTTGACACAGAAATACTCTATCAAACGTCCAACGTTAGTTTTTGAAACTTTGTCTATGTTAAGGATGGGAATCCAAGTCTTTAAAAGTGTAAAAAGCTCAGTATGCTTGAAACAGCATTTCACCCCCCCCCCCCCCCCCCTTTAAATAAGAATAGTTAAACAGTGCACGTGTGTTTAGTTGGGAAACGTAGTTTGCGCACTGGAGAGAGAGAGTTGTCGGCGATTCTTCCTCTTGTACAGTCATGCGGTGTGAACTCTCCTGTCGCTGATCCATCGTGCAGTGTGAACACAGCAGTGACTAGATGCTACCTTAGATAGTCATGCAGTATAAAAAGAGCAGTGACCCGACTAGTTTAAAAATCATGCAGTCTGAACTTGGCATTAGAGACCACTCAAAGAGGAAAATAGAATTCTCATGATCTTTCTCATACTACCACGAGACCAATTTACCAATCACACTGAGACATGTGAAAAGATATCAAACATTAAATGGAACTATAGATTTACGAGATACATCATATATAGACATTCTATGACTTGAATCTGGGGGAAAGGGAGAGGGGGAGAAATTTGGGCAGAAATTTTGTCCAACAGAGGTATAGTAATATTGTGAAATATTATTACAAAATAAAATAAATATTTGTATATAAACAAGTGCTAAAATAAATAGTGTGCGAAATATAAATAATTTTGTGAGCAAGCTTGTAATAGAACTTTCATAAAATATTTAATATGTAACATGTGCACATAATATTTTATAAAAGGTCAACGAACAAGCATTTTGCTTTACCTAAAGATAGATAACTGTATTTTTCATTAAAAATAAATAGGTGAATAGCGCTTTATTTCCAGCTCGGCTTTGGGTCAGCCCAATATACTGGATGCCGATGCTGTGTTTATCTGTTTTGTTTGCAAATGATGCCCATTCATCTCTTTGCAACCAACCCGAGAGAAGGCGATGCCATCTGTGGGTTTTAGGTACATTTTCGCTTGAGGAAATAAGAAAAAAAAACAGGCAGTTTGTAATCGCAGTTTTCACTACAACCGATTTGGGTTGATGAGCAGTTTTTAGTCAGAAATGCTCATACATCTATTTTTTTCTGGCATTAGCAATCAGGGATGCGTTGCAAATCACGTATTGCATGACGAACTACAGTGTGTAAAGGAATTCTAATGTATAACTTTTTTTTTTATGCTGAATATAGATTTGTCTGTAATAGAAAACTAGTTTTTAAACAAGGCTCAGCCTTGAGGAGTTCAGTTGTGAACATAGATGGCCAGTACCATTTCTCAATAATACCAATAATTTTCAGTCATGTTTTGTAAACTTGCATTCTGTTTATTTATTTCTCTTACAGGCTACATCAAAAATAAATTCACTGTTGAAGGAAATGTAATTAAGAAGGCTATCTCCCAGAAGTGCGCAGACGAATCCAAGTTAGCAAAAAGACGCAACAGTTATTTGGCGTGAGAGAAATGTTGTATGCTGTAACAGTTACCGGTATTGCTTTATAGTTGTTGTTTGTTTGTTTGTTTGTTTGTTTTTTCGTGAAAAGCCTGTAATGAATATAATGTAAGTAATGAATTCATAAAGTCATAAATTCAATATAATTCAAGTTATGAAAAAATACAAAATTTAATATTAATGATTTAAAACAATACAACATCCTTTTGTCTTTCATTTCATCAATGTTATCATTGCTTTACAATTTTGTGCACTAATTCTATATGGACAAATCACATGAATTGAACAATGAAATGTCTACATCAAGGTGAGTTTAAGTAAACTGTAAGATAATCAAAAACTACTATTGGTTACAACTAATACGAGACTACTACTTGTCTTGCTTTGCAGAGTCGACACCGCGTGTCGATTCCTGTGCTGGAGTCGACCCCAACTCTGAGGCTATTCAAAGTCAAGCAATCGATTCTTTTGAGTCACTACACACTGCTCTACCCCATCACTACACTGCTATAACTCATCTTTGCACGGTAGGTTCTGGTACAGAAATTATATAATTTGTAATTCTAAACTGGAATCACTGTACTTTTTTTTGTGTATCTTGGTTGCTATATATATAATATATAAATAAATATAGCCATACCCAAAAACTGACTGGTGCTAATGATACCTGACACGTGATGCATGCTATAACGTTATATGTTGCTAATAATGGTACCAATATGTCAAGGTCAAGTGTTAGCATATTAGCTAATACTTTATAATTTGGAGTTTATCAGACACTTTATGAACTATTTTTTGTGTCAAAATGCCCTAATAGACAAGTTCGATAATGGTTTATTTTTTGTTATTTTAAATCGAATATCGACTAAATATACAATTTATAAAAGTTTATGTTTTTTTCAAATAAGTCTCTTCCGCTCACCAAGGCTGCATTTGTTATTTCAAATAAAATAAAAAATAAAAACTTTGAGGAGAGTGCATGGAATTCCCGCACAAAAAACACAGAAATGCTGCTTGTGTGGTGGATTCTGCCCGCATTGCTGTAAGTCTTGTTCTGCAAATGTAGTATATATATTTTTCTGTTCATAGTGTAACAATTCTTACATTTTGAGAAATGTATTACATTATAAAATCATTCAAAACATGTCATATTTTAATTTTTATTACAGCTTTTAAAACAAAATATATCAGTATTCCCTAATAGAACATTTAAAAATATATATCTAAATCCAGTCTTGAACTAACAGCCTAAATTTAAATATTCATGAAATAATGCATAATACTTACTTTTAAGGTTTACAAGCTATTACAAGAATGAAAATATGTTTTGGTGAGTTTATAATGTAATATTTTTTTAATCATAATGCATTAATCATAAATGCATATTGCAAAAAAAAATACATTATGTATTTTATGACATATTATGAGCTTAAGATTTAATTTCATTTTGAGAATATTATTACATTATGAACATTTTATTTCAATAATGATGTTTTATTTATTAAATTATGTGCAGTTTTTTCACATTATGTGCAGTTATTAAGTTGCTACATTATTCAATTAAACATTTAGTCACCTTTCTTTTTGCTTTGATAATCCAGTTGATTTCCAACATAATTGTCTGCTAAATCCCTGCTTACCATTATGAATAGAGTGATATTTATTTGTCTATCTGTGCATTTCTTTTTTTACAGGTTAAGAAATTGGAGCTACTTGGCTATATTTCCAAAGGGGAAAAAAATGGGTTTGTGGCTGAAGTCATCACTTCAATGGGCCCATTTGCAGCTGGACCACTTCAAAATATCTTTGGAAGGATGACTAGCCTTTATGAATTTAAGTAAGTATTTCGTTCACAAGATCTATATTTCCCCCCTTCTTCCTCCTCTTTTGAAACCCTCCCATCTTTTTCCTCCAGCCTCTCTCCTCCTTTTTCTACACCCATCTTCCTCCTCCTCCTCCAGCCTCCTTCCCCTCTTTCTACACCCTTCTTCCTCCTCATCTTCCATCTTCTTCCTCCAGCCTCTCTCCTCCTTCCTCCTCTTTCTACACCCTTCTTCCATCTCCTTCCTCCATCCTCCTTCCTCTTTTTAAATCCTTTCTCCATCTTCTTACTCCAGCCTCCCTCCTCATTTATCCTCTTTTTACACCCTTCTTTCTCCTAACTCTTCTGTCTGCACTCTTCCTCCTCCACCACCTTCTTTCCCCACTCCTCCTCCTACACCATTTGCCCCCTTCCCTACTCCTGCCTCCTTTTGCATCTCCCTTCCTCAAATCCATTTAAATCCATCTACAAACCCTTCTGTCTCCTGCCAAAACAGCCATGCTGCCCCATCTAACACCAAAGATGCAGTTGATTTTTTTCACTTCAGGAAGAAAAAAAAACTGCACAACATGCATAACATTCTATTTAAATTTGAACAAAGGTCTATTCCCAAATGTTATACTGTCTGTGTGTGTTTTACAGATGATTCATCCACAATAGTCCCAAAGACAGGAGGCAAGCAAGGAAAAGGGATGTATAAACAAGAAGGTATTGCATATTAGCACTTTTAATGAAAACTGACTAACTGCAGAGTAAAACACTGCAGAGTGTCTTATTTCAGTGTCATTTTTAAAAGTCTTAGCAGTTAATAAACATAACTGCATGTGTCTCGCTGTTTATGTCTATGGCGAGTCGCGCAGAGACCTACCGCTGTTAAAACACAGTTCAGACGGACAGCAGCTTTAAAGTTGTAAAATATTGTTAAATTACATAACTAATAATATATAATAATGTCTATGAAGCTGAATGTATGTATGCATGCAACTGAATGGGCATAAACTGGAATGATCTCTTTCAATGTTTGAAGTTTCATCTTCTTGAATTTAATACAGTGTTTAAATGCGTACAGGCGTCATAATATTCCCGTGTGCATAGTTGCTGTAAGTATACCGATCTACACATGGTTGTTGCCATTCCAAATATTTACCCACAACTCCACAATGCGCATAGATCTTCTATCAGTGAATTTTCCAAAGAAGGTGTTTAACATGCAACAAATTTCAGATTAAAACAGGCCCCTATCCAGGGGTGTGAATCAAAATGTTATTGAATTATTAATGGCAACATTGGTGTTTACATGACTTATTAGTAATTGGAATATTTCCAAATTCTGATTAATATGCATGTATTCTGGTGCATACATAATACATATTTACATGCATGTACTGCACCGTTTTGGAATGCTTTATGTAAATGCTATTAAATAATGGGATACAAGTATTTCAAGTAAAATGAACTAAGTGGCAAGTCTAGTTGTAGGTATACAGCAGAGATAAAGAGGTAATCCACAGATCTCTTTTGACATAACAGAAAATTATATAATAATTTAAACATATTAATTACTTTTTGCTATTTTAACAATTAGAGTTCCCCGAAAATATTTGATTTCCATAGAGTGAGGTTTTTAACGTAAAAACCTCTCATTGGCCATTCCAGCAATGGGCTGAACATATGTCTGTGATTGGCTACACTCAACACTGTAAAATTACCATGCACGTAGTAAGGTGCGGGAGTCTATCCCATCTTGGTTTGAATGAATGGACGGGTGGCCAGTAGGACTTTGCAACACAGAAAGACAAATAAGCATTCACTCTCTCATCTACATGGACAATTTGTGTCCGTGTCAAATATTCTACCGACATGTTGGACTACCCATGGTGGTACTAAACCATGCTACTTATTTTCTGTCGGATATTTAAAAAAATTGTTGTTGCTATTTACATTCCAGCTGCTTTTATCTTGTTCTGATTTCAACCTTGCCACCTCTTGCTCAATGGATAATTTATTTTTAAAGCTGGGTTTTCACTGCCTTTGACGTTTTACCCACAGGTCCCATTGGTCTTTTAAGCCATAGCCTATTAAAACTGATTCATGGTACAAAATATGTTTTATTTTTATTATTATGTCAGATATACAATAAGTTATTAATGAGGTGTTGCAATGTTGAGAAATTACTCCTTTACAGAGATCCTAACCCTAACCATATGACTACACACTTCAATGAACTACAAATAGCAGCGCCTGTTCCACCGATAGAATGATAAAGGGTATGGGTAATGTAGTTTAATAAAAAAAAAAAAAAAAATACTATCTTAAATGAACAAAGGGATGTCTAAATAGGTTCATTGTGCAAACCTCTATGACATATTTGAGAGGCAGGATGAAAGTAGTTGTTTTACTTTGAGCACTGTTTAAAACACCTTTATACCACATTTCAAAGTCTGAAAACTTTGTCCAACATTATTTAGTAAACATAGCAAAATTAGTTAATTACCGTATTTCCTCAAATAGAAGCCTGTAGTCAATTAAACGCCAGGCCTCTGATAGTGGCCGGGGTCTCAAATAAAGGCCGGGGGAAAATGAGTGGATAATCTCCTAAATGCCGTTCATTTAATGCAAAACCATCCTGATGCCACGCGCCCGATGCGAGTCATGCCAGTGTGACACACACTAATCCTGGTCTCTTCTATAGTTAACCTAAAAACTTTACAGGGATTGCTTTGTAAATTAAATTGAGAATATAATGGATGCATGTGCCATTTTAAATAGGCTACTGTAGTCTATGTGAGATGCTACAAATATCGATCTTCACAATGTTTTCGCCGAGAACTCGTTCATCTTCGGATGCGGAGCTGCGCGTGGAATTACAAAAAATGCATATTATTTTGTTGTATGGTGATATTTTTGCAAAAGTTTCTTAAAAAAATCAATGATATTTGTCCACTGGAACGATCACTTTAAATGCTGTTTTACTAACCGAGGTTTAGGAGGAACATGTCAGATAATTGACACAGGTGGAGAGTACTCAGCCAATCAACAAAATAGGTATATATACGAAGCCATCTTACCTCCATTTTGTTGAAAGTTTTTTTATATAGTAAGGATCCAGAGCATGGATGAGGCCCCTGAAACCCTCATCCTCAACCACTGTAAATGGCTGAGTCTTTTAAAACATCTTGACTAATGCCTCATCAACCATTTGCTTGTGAGATGATATAATGTATGGTGATAATATACATATACATATATTAATTTAAATCATGATCATGTAATTACAATTATGAATAAAAATCATTAAGCAACAGTCCTACTTTGTGTGCTTGTAGGATTGTTCTGGGGCTGTGCAATGTCATGCAAAGCTCTGAAATGCCTTAGCATGGATGATGTGCTGTTTCCATACGCAAGCTCCTTGTCACACACCAAGCATCTCACCTTCTGAAAAAAGGAAAGGAAATTACATACAAGAATAAAATACGTAAAATGTCTTGATATATATCCCCATCTTTAAAAAAAGCGTACATACATTGGAAGCTATAAGCTCAAAATGTTCCCAGATAGGAGAAGTCTTTCTTTTTTTTCCTCTGTTGCCATTGCTCTAAATACAAACCCTTCACCAAACACCAACACCCTATCCTCTAATCCCACCCTAACGCTAAATACAACACCAAATTATCTAAAAAAAAAAATGCAACGGTTTTACCGTACTACAAAAACACAACACCAACAACAAAAAAAGAATGAATAGTGACAAATAAATGTTTATCTAAATGTAATATATTGATTAACTTTCAAAGTACAGCACTCTCCTCACAAACCAATCAACCAGACTGAGCCAACAGGGACTCCTTAAGTAAGATCTGGGGGTTCGAAGCTTCTGACACGCAAAGTGAAACGTGCACATGATTGGACAGAAAGTGAGGCTTCATCTGTCATCGATCACGTGACTCAGGGAAACCAATACACACCCCGATACGGAGCTTCACTACAAATTGTGTCGCATGCGCGATACTCACATCGAAGCTTCAGTGTCATATGTAACATCACTAGTGGTTGACTCAAATTTGTAAATTATGGTCAGGAAACATTCACACAATCTGTCGAAATAAACTGGTGTGATCTCATTAACTTTGGATGAATTTTACTCACCAGTGCAATTAACCCAGTTTAAGTTAAAATAAATCAGTTCAACTGTTTGGAAATAGGTGTAATAATTTTAACGTCAAAAAACATTTACGTCAACAGCCACGAGAGTGCACTCTATGCTGCTCCTGTAGCCTAGCCCTGAAAAAATTAAATGAAAACAAATGAAAACTGAAAAACTATTAACTGAAATATTAACTTAAAGCAGCACTAGGTAACTTTTCAACCTTCATAATATATTTTCAAGACTCTTGTGATGATACATTGACTTACAATTGGTTGAATTACACGTCTGCCATAGCTTGACGGGGTCTGTATCATTTTTAATCGAACTTTTTCGGGTAGTAACCCGAGAACAAAAAGAACTACAAAATTAGACTGCTTTACGGCATATACATCACTTCCACCAACGAAAAAACACAACGTGACTGCAAAAGAAAGTAAAGGGGAAAAAATACATACAGTATATATCATTTGTGGTGCTATTTTATAGATCCGTGCATAGTATAAGCTACAATTCCCCAGAAAGACTGGAAATCCAGCTAGGTCCATTTCCCTGCTCCTGCTCATACCTCTGTGTGCCCTGCACAAGCGTTAAAAGCGAATGGTTGTTTAGTGCAGTTTCCTATGAGATGGACAAAAAAAGAAATCACATTGATGGCAAAAAAGCAGAAAAGCTCTTACTTAAGGAACAGGATATTTGTCTATATAGTGTTATTGTTTTGTAACATTGTGGTTCGTTGGTTTCAGCTGAAAGTTGCCACAGTAGGCTCCTGGATTTATATTAATTTAATGTCTATATTAATTTAATTTAAAATAGTTACAATTAGGGATGCACCGAATCCAGATTTTTGAGGTTCGGCCGAATACCGAATCCACAGGTTAAGATTCTGCCGAATCTGAATCCGAAACCGAATACCGAATTCAACTCCCATCCTCAGTCAATTATCACAGTAAGCAAATTAATGACATAAACAATGTTCACAGCAGTGTATTTTTAATTTAATTTAATTTTTTTTTTAAAGGCAACATTATGCCTTTAAAATCCTAACTATGTTAGGATTAGGCAATCAGGTAGTGACTTCAATGAGGGGGGTAATAATTTGGCAGGGGGTCAAAAATCGGCACAACACCGGCGAATGAAAATACATTCAAACACATTCATGTAAAGTATTTGTAATCAAAACTTAGTATAGTAATAATTATTATTGTAATCATCATCATCTTGGAAACGTTTTTTAATTCATGTTTTGCAAAAGCACTCAATACAGCCACTGTCGTGCAAACACTGGTTTTACACAGATTAAATAAACTTACATTGACATAACATAAACTTACACAAATCCTTGGTTCACCCGTGCTCATATATTATCAGCATCAGTTTTCCGAGAGAAACAGCAGCCGTCCCACTCCGAGAGAAACAGTTCGGTTCAAGACGACGCTATGCATGCAGTATCTCAGCTCACCGGTTCTCACAGCAAAACATGTCTCAGTTCAGTGAACTGTTGGAGTTACAACATATACTTTAAGATATTAGTTTATTTCTAGTCTGAGGGACTGTCACTCATGTCAGAAAGTGAGGAACTATAGTAACTTGTGAGATTTGCGCTGATTTGAGACGCAAACCGTTTAGAACGATTCAGTCCGATTTGGTGAACTGGTTCGACCGGATCACTAAAAAGATCCGGTTAAAAAGAACGATTTGTTCGCAAACCGGACATCCAGCGGCTATTGTTTAGGGGTTTTGCCACCACGAGATCGGCATTGCAAATTGAACATATAGCTCGACTTGAATTGCCTTCTTGTGACTGAAAGTACTGCCAAACAACACATTTTCTGTTCACAAGTTCCATTCCCTTTCTCACAGCCAACTGCATTCGAACGGCCCACCTAGTAAACACGTTGCCATCAACCGCGGCATCATGTTCGACCAGTATCGCGTAGCACAAGCGGGTTTGGAAAAAAAATTCTAAGGTTCGGCGGAAACCGAACCCAGTCAAAAAGCCCAATATTCGGCTGAATCCGAACCCGAATCCTGGATTCGGTGCATCCCTAGTTACAATTGCTTTAGTTTATCCATTTTAAGTGGTGCAGCTTTATAAGACGTCATTCATTGTTCAAGGTAAACAAAAGCAATCAAAATGTCATGTTTTAGAACTTGCTTAGCTATTTCTTAGGGTGCGTTCACACTTGTAGTTCGGTTAGTTTGGTTTGTTTGGTCCGGACCAAAAAACAAAAGCAAAACATAAAGTCCTGCTCGCATAACGTTCACACTGGCATTTTTAACAGCGAACCTAAAGTTACTGAACCAAAGGCATAGGGAGACACTCACAACCTGATTGGTTGGCTTATATGACGCAGGAGCTTGCTTACCGAACATTCAAAACAATGCTGTGTGCTGGATTACACACGGTCATTTTATGAGTGTACATATGGCATTATTTTTACCAGCTGAGAACTCATGAAGAGCTCATAAAATGTTCAAAACATTCAAAACAACACTGTGTGCTGGATTAAACGAGGTCATTGTATGCGTGTACATATGGCATTATTTTTTACCAGAGAACTCATGAAGAGCTCATGAAATGTTCAAAACAACGCTGTGTGCTGGATTAAACGAGGTCATTGTATGCGTGTACATATGGCATTATTTTTACCGGCTGAGAACTCATGAAGAGCTCATAAAATGTTCAAAACATTCAAAACAGCAGCAGGATTTCCTCCGTTGTGCAGAAAAGAGACGGGCATCTCTTATGCAAAAGACACGGCCGTTCTGTCGTCTGTATGGGCAACATTTGATGATAAAAATCAGGTATGCTTTTTGTGCATTTTTTCTAGCATTTTCGAAACACGCTCGTCTGACCAAATATTGATTAGGCACCGCCTCGTTGCTCCACGTTTGCCCTCTAACGTTAACGTTAGTCATTTTGGATACACCGATCTTTCCGCATCGTCAAATCAGTTGACTATGCGTAGCATCTTGTGATATTACGTCCGGTTTTTGGTTCGTTTGCATGTCTTTGGTCCGTGTTGCGTTCATATATCAATCGAACCGCACCAGCGTTCGTTTGGAAGCGGACCGAGACCCATCTTTTTAGCGGTCTCGGTCCGCTTGTTTGGTGTGCACCAGGGTTCGGATGGCAGCGTTCACATATGTCCAAATGAACCGCACTAACCGAGCAATCGCACCAGGGTTCGTTTTAATCGAACCAAACATGACAAGTGTGAACCCACCCTTAATTGTTTATTTAAGAAATTTTTATATTTGTATTTGTATTGGAAGTTTGTTATGTCTTCGTCTGCAATAGTTAGGTTATTGTGAGGGTAAATTAAAGCAATGGTGAATTTTTTTTTAATGCATACTGAGCTTTTTACACTGTTAAAGACTTGGATTCCCATGCTAAACATGGACAAAGTTTCAAAAAATAGGTTGATACTCCATTGGATGGAGTATTTCTGTGTCAAAAACACTCAATCCGGTTTCACACAAGTTTCGGAAAGGTGTTTTCGAGTATGGGTCTGAGGGAAGTCAACAAGGGCGTAATTTTCTTGTACGGGCACTTCTCCTAACAACGTGCTTTGCTCAGCTTTAGGGAAGTCATCTGCTGCACTGTGCAGGTTACAGGACTTCACGAAATCAACAATGTCACCAAAGAAGTGTGTTTAGAATGTATAGTTTGTTCCCAACATTTCTGTGATGATTGTTTTATAAACAAGGCCCTGGTCAACTCTGGATTTGCTGATTGTCTAATGCTGAAAGATGTTCTCAACGAGCGGTCTCAACTATAAAAGTTCACGGTCGTTCGTTGTAATCGCAGGCAGTGAGTAAAACGGCTTCAAATTCTATTTTTGGCTATCGGCGCATAAGTGCATATCAAGTAAACAACATGATGGTGTATAGTTAATTTATTAGTGGAGCATGCAATGTATGTTGTCTGTTTAAAAACATGTGTTTAGCTGACCACTATAGGTTTCTGTTTGTTTACTGTAAAACCACTTCAAAACACAAAGAGTGAGAAAATATGTTGAACGAAATAAATTATTTCACATTAAACCTAGGGGACCTAAGGATGTCACAGCTTCCAGACGCTCTCAACACAATAGCTGCACACGCTCGTGATTCTTTAGCTCTGCCCACACGATACACCTCCATCTGATCTGTTTTATCCGGAAAGACTCTGTTCAGCGTATCTTTCTTTTATAAATATAATAAAACTAAAGACTTTTCAGAGATATGAAGGGTCATATACTAAAAACAGGAAACCAAAACAAGCCATGACACATACATGACACAATAAAAAAATTTTTTTATATGTATAGGTTTACAACGCATAAGCTGTTTTTAAACAAAAGAGAAAAATATAGTGTCTTGAATTTCTCTGAGTTTCCGTGCAGGCAGTCGTCCATGAGGGGCTACCTCTGTGCTTTAGTTTTGTTGTTTATCTTATAATAAAACTTGTTTAACATTTGCCGGTTCCTTCCCTGTGCCTTAAACATCATTACATTAGGATTTTAAATTACCTTCTCGAATGAATATTTAATATGAAAAGGAAGACAAATTGTTTATTGCACCAAAAATAAGTATATGTACATTCAGGCTACCCCAAATACAACACAAAATCAAGTGCTGATGAAAACATATTTTAGGGCCCACCATAACTAGAATAATATCTCTATGATATTTCCTGATCACAGTTTTAAAATGACCTTGATTTTCCAGGGTTCTGTAATAGTCAGTAAACTTATCCAGATATTTAATAGTAAATTGAACTTGACTTGACTAAATAAGCTAGAAACACTTTGAATCAGCCGTGAAACAGCTATGATGTTTAGCTGTTTGTAACGCAGTTCGTAGATGGGAAGGAAGGAGGCGGGAACCGGCGAACATTCAAAAACTTTTAATCAAATAAAAATAAACAAAATGAAAAGTAACACGGGCAGCCCCTCACGGACGACTGCCCGCACACACACACAACAAAACATAAACATAACATAAATTCAGGTCTGGTTCTCTCTCGTCTTCCACTGTCTTCGCTCCTCCTTTTATACTCCCGTCGCTCCGCCGTTAGACGAGACCAGTGTGGCGTGCAGCTGGCGCTCATTATCACTCGCCACCGGCCCGCTCTCACGGTCCCTCGCCTCGCTGCTTGCCACAATGTTACACAACCCACATCATCTGTGCCACCGGATGAGCCCCAACAGTAGCCATATTGAAGTCCAGATTGAAAACATATGTTTCATGTTTCATTCAATAAAGATAAATCAAATACTACAGTGCATTGTTCATTATTTTGTTCAAATTATGTCCTTTATTTATGGTCTTTCAGGTACATTACATTTCAATGCAAGATAGAATTTCAAACTATAGCAAAGGAGATGGTCTGCAGTGGAGGTCATATGCACAAAAGAAAATAAAAAGCAGCAAAGTAAAGTATAAAGAGGTGAAGGATTCTTATAAAAGAAGTGGTCATGAGGGTGGACTTCAGATGTGGTCCACATTCAGCTTTGGTGTGAACATAGTCTTAATTTCACAGATATGTATTTTCTGGGGCCATACACTTTAACAAAGAATAAAAACAGTCTCACATTTTCATGACTTTTTGTATGGATCTGTAAGTGTGATGGCAAAGAAAAAATACATTACACTGATCACAATTGGTTGTCCTCCAAACTGAATGTGCATGCAATTGTTGGAATTCCTTCATTTTCTTCATCTCGTCACACTGAGGAACACTGCATTTTCTTTCCAGAATGACTCCGCAAATGACGTTTCAAGATTGTGTGAAATGTGAAACTCTTCTCACACTGAAGACACTTGTAAGGCCTCTCTCCTTTGTGTACTCTTACATGAATGTTAAGGTTTCCTTTACGTGTAAAACTCTTTCCACACTGAGGGCAGGTAAAAGGCTTCTCTCCAGTGTGAACTCTTATGTGAACCTCAAGGTTTGATTTGTTTATGCAAGTCTTTCCACAGTGATGGCACATGAAAGGCTTCTCTCCAGAGTGAAGTTTTACATGATTCTTAAGATGTTTCCTGTCGGCGAAACTCCTTCCACACTGATGACATATAAAATATTCCTTTCTTGAGTGAATCTTCATGTGGTGATTAAGGGTACCTTTACACCTGAAACTTTTTCCACACTGACTACATACACATGGCTTCTCTCCAGTGTGAATTCTCATGTGAATCCTAAAACTTTCTTTACGTGAGAAGCTCTTCTCACACAGTTTGCAGATATAAGGACTCTCTCCAGTGTGACTTCTCATGTGAGCATTAAGGTTGTTTTTCTGTCTAAAACTCTTTCCACACTGAGGGCATATGAACGGCTTTTCTCCAGTGTGAATTCTCATGTGAGTTTTAAGATTTCCTTTTAGTGTAAAGTTTTTCCCACACATTTTGCAACTATAAGGAGTCTGTCCAGTGTGAACTATCATGTGGGCATTAAGGTTTTTTTTCTGTCTAAAACTTTTTCCACACTGAGGGCATATGAATGGCTTCTCTCCGGTGTGAATTTTCATGTGTTTTTTAAGATTTCCTTTCAGTGAGAAAGTCTTCCCACACTGTTGGCAGGTGAAAGAGCTCGCCCCAGTGTGAATTCTCATGTGAGTTGCAAGATTTCCTTTTAGTGAGAAACTCTTCCCGCATAGTTTACATGTATAAGGGGTCTGCCCAGTGTGAATTCTCATGTGGGCATCAAGGTTTTTTTTCTGTCTAAATCTTTTTCCACACTGAGGGCATATGAATGGCTTTTCTCCGGTGTGAATTCTCATGTGAGTTTTAAGATTTCCTTTTAGTGAGAAACTCTTCCCACACAGTTTGCATGTATAAGGGGTCTGCCCAGTGTGAATTCTCATGTGGGCATCAAGGTTTTTTTTCTGTCTAAATCTTTTTCCACACTGAGGGCATATGAATGGCTTTTCTCCGGTGTGAATTCTCATGTGAGTTTTAAGATTTCCTTTTAGTGAGAAACTCTTCCCACACAGTTTGCATGTATAAGGGGTCTGCCCAGTGTGAATTCTCATGTGGGCATCAAGGTTTTTCTTCTGTGTAAAACTCTTTCCACACTGAGTGCAGGTGTAAGGCTTCTCTCCGGTGTGAATTTTCATGTGTTTTTGAAGATTTCCTTTCAGTGAGAAACTCTTCCCACACTGTTGGCAGGTGAAATTTCTCTCTTCATTGTGAATTCTCATGTGGACTTCAAAGTTTCTAGTTCCTGTTTTTTGAGCTTTTTTTTGTGAGGAAGTATTTTCAGTCTTTGAGTCACTAAAAGATTTTTCTCCAGTTATAAATTCACGATGTTTCCTATGAAGATCTTTTTCTTCCATATCATATGTTTCTTGACTCTCAACTTTCAGCAATATCAGGTCTAAAGCAGAAAAAGACAAATATAAGTTAACCCCAGTTAAATGGCACAAAGCAATGGACGTCAAAATTAAATCCAAAAACTGGGCATACACGGTGCGATGCAATTTCAGCAAGGTTACCTACTCACAACTGTACGAGTAGATCGCATGCGATGTAAAGCCAAAGCTTGTATTCTTACATCGATAGTCGCGCAGACCTATATCAACCCAGCCACAACACATAATTGGGAATAATATGCCTTAACACAGAATCGACCACAGAGGCTTGGGGTCATCTTCCTTTGCTGTTCTTCCAGAAATCCAAGATCAAGAAGTGGATATTCGTTTTTTTTTCCTACGAATCTTTGCATTGACATGTACTAAACATGTGGACAAGTGGAATTTGCACCGCAGCGCCACCACACCTTGATGGTCATGACAAGAACAGCATGTATAGTTATCTTTATTGAAGTGAATTAAATTTAAATTGCTGTCATGCATGAATTAATTATATATTTTTAGCAATTTTAAATATAATAATCCACAATGATCACATTACAGAAAACTGAAATTGCACCTCAAAATAACAGCGTCAATATTTTTGAGACCCCCCAAAATTTCACAAATCACGTTTTCAGGGGAGCCCATGTCTTATTTAGGGGAGCCGAGCTCCCCCTAGCTCCCCCGTAGTTCGCACCCTGCAGGCCGTATCCAGATCAGATGGTGGACTTGCGCCCAGACATAGCCAGACTAGCGCATCCCTGGAATTTTCCCACCGACAATTCATCCTCAATAAACCCGTCTCCAGCGTAATGAATCCGATCTTTCGAAAATTCCTATTCAATAATTGTTTTCTCGACACGTCATCCTAAATAAGTGTGTCTCCGGCGTGATGACTCAGATTTGTCAAATATTCATATTTAATAATTGTTTACTCGACACATCATCCTAAATAAACCCGTCTCTAGCGCGATGACTCCGATTATTCAAATATTCATATTTTTATGTAATCGATGCGTCATCCTCAATAAATCCGTCTCTTGGGTGATACCTCGAACTTTCAAATACTCCGATCTAATATGATTTCTGACCTGTAAGGTTGCCAGAATAATAAACATACACTGTTTATTCATAGGCCAGATGAGAATTGGCACCCAGACTGAGTCTGGTTTCTCCCAAGGTTTATTTTTCTCCATCAATCCCTGATGGATTTTTGGTTCCTTGCCACTGTCGCCTTTGGCTTGGCTTGATCAGTTAGGGACACAAATAAAATGAATTACTAAATTTACTGTATAAACTATATAATTGATCTGCCCACATTGTCGCTATATGATAAATTGAAATTAGCTGATAATATCACCGTGTTCTCCAGAATGACTGTACAGCCAAATCAAATTTTGTTGCAATATTTTCCAGTTTAACACTGTGAAGCTGCTTTGAAACAATCGTCATTGTAAAAGCGCTATATAAATAAAGTTGACTTGGTGCACACACATTTAGTATTTGTGATTTTGATGTACATTCATCACCTCCTTGTAAAATACCTTTCACTGGCAATTCACAAAATTGTCCACGCTTAGTACAGAACCATAACAACTGCTACAACTGATAACAGACTGTTCAAGCTTTGTCATTTTGACATAATAAAAATGTTAAATTCATATTTTGTGTTGAACTATTTACTAGTCTGGCAAGTAGCCATATAATAACCTGGATAATTAGACAGTGTAGTATTTTATCATCTTGCAGGGTTTTTTTTTTGCATAATAATCTGCTGACCATACCCTATTCCTCAGCCTTGTCACGCCCCTTTTTTCATAACTCATTGCCCCCCAGTTTGGGTAACCAATGGGTTACATCCATTGGGTGTCAAACACACCTTTTGTCTAATACAGTGATCTAACATTTCTCTATCATGTGATCTCAATATGTCTGTCCACATGCGGTCCACTCGCTCTGTCAATAAATTAGAACACTCATTTGACATTGTTTAAAAAATATAATTTGTATAAATATCATCTGTAGGATCAAATGACCGAGTTCAGCTTTGAGAATGAAACCAACCTGTTTGTTCCTCAGTATCTTCTTGTTTCACTCTTAATTTTTCTTCAATCCTCAGGTCTTCTTCCCTCTCCTCTTTAATAAACGCCATCTTTATAATAAGTGGATCTCCGTCGCTTCACCAGGAGTTTTTCTGTGTGTTTGGACAATTTGTCATGTTTAAGATGAGAAATAATTACCGAGAAAAATAAATCCAAACTAAATCTCTGGGTGCGTCTCAATCAGCTACCTAGATCAGTAGTTAGCGCACTGGTAAGGGAATCAGTCAGATTGATTAGTAATGATATAATGGACTGAACTGATTAGCACTCAAATTTAGTGCTCTAAATGAATACTCTAGAGCTGCAAATTAATAAGGAATACAAAATATAGAGACTTAGTTATGATTTATATTTGGTATTTAATAATGTGTATATAGCCTTCATACTAGATAATACTCTCATGAAAACGTGTTTTGACACCATGGTTCCACTATAGTAATATACAGCAACAGCAACTGTAGCAGCCACGTTTTGTTAAAACCATGGTTTTAAAACTTATTGTATTACATTTAAACAGTTGTTCAACAAATCTCTAGAAAATAAAAACAGAATGACAAGTTACTATTCTATGATACAGTCTTTATTACAACAGTTACATAATCTGAAAGAAAATATACATGTTCTTGCATGTAACAAAATGATTCAGAACAATGAACTACAATCTCACAAAAAAATATTGAAGTAGTGGAAACGATGACTTAATTAAAGTTTGCATGTTGGCAGTAGAGAAAAAGCTGTGGTGTGACCGGTTAAACTCCAACAGCCTGAGAGAACCAGCAGAGATTGCTCACATGAAATACATTTCATGTAAAATTTTACACTTATGTGCTGACTATTAGAATAACAACAATAATGAATAATAATAATTTAACTGCATAAATAATTATTAATACATTTGATAAATTGACTTTACGCATGAGTCCCAAAACGAGGGGACGCTATAAACCATATTGCTGCGCTCAATAATTGGGATAGTGCCCAAAACTGATTTGCTCACACTCAAGTCATCATAGGTTTATGACATTCTTCTTTCAGACGAACAAAATCAAAGTTATAAGTAAAAATGTCCTGGCTCTTCCTGAACATTATAAAGCGAATGTCCTGGCTTTAAAATGACATGTTATTTTCCACCCAATTTTTTTTTTACTGCATAGCTCTGTCCAACTAAAATACATTGTTGGCGATGAAGATGAAAGAGGAAGGGAGGAGATGGCTGGATGACAGGATTTTGTTTTAAGAAATTAACATATGAAATCTCTGTGACAGTTAATCTGGTTCATTTCTTCATTTTTTCTATTTGGCTAGTATAAATTCTGAATGGCTGGTAAATTAAAATTTGTAGCCAAATTGGCTGGTGAGTGGAACATTTTTTTTTAAATCCCTGGTTAGCATACTAAAACCATGGCTAATTTTGTAATTACTATAGGTTTATTGTTAATGCAGAAACAAAACCAGGTTCGTAATGCTATCTTGTGAGTAAAACAATGGTTAATACTGGTTGTGACAAACTGATTGAAATGAGACGCACCTTTTCAATTACTCGTTTGGATGCGATGCACTTTACTGACACAAATAAAGTTCATTAATGTTAGATAAAGTCAGTCAGGTGTTGCATTCAATAATAATTAATTCAGTTACATCACTTATAAAACCAATGGATTGAACGGTTAATAACGCTTAAAACCACAAACCTCTGTTCAGATAAATCACAACAGACGCAGAAGTGCGGCGCACAATTATGACGGCATGTCGTCAATTCAAAATAGTCTCTCTCTCTCTCTCTCTCTCTCTCTCTCTCTCTCTCTCTCTCTCTCTCTCTCTCTCTCAATCACACACACGCCAAAATATGCTTTTTTTTACTAAGTATAAACAATCCCTTTAGATTTGTAAACATCTGATGAACACTGCTGAAATTTTCTTCTACACTATAAATCTTAAACTCATGACAAGTGTAGTGGACACAAATACTTAGAAATGTCAAAATTATATATGACACCCCACCCCATATGTAGAGGAAAATGCACCAAAGCTGGTTTGCCAACCGCCATTAAAGAAGAAGAATAGCGTGTGGACAGAACTCTTATTTTGGCTTAGTAATATGACGTCACAGGCCTGCGCCGCGCTCCTGCGTCTGTTGTGATTCGTCTCAAGAAAGGTTTGTTTCATTTTTTTTTAAATTATTAAATAGTTTAAATCTTCACAAACCGTTCAATGTTACAGTTTTCGCCGATGTGAAATGAATGAATTATTATTGCATGCAACATTATAATGCTTTATCAAACATAATGAACGTGTGTCTCTTGTGAGTAAAGCTTCAACATTACAGTACATTACGTGCAACGGCCGCGCGTCTCATTTCTCTCCATGTTTCGTGAATGAGTTCTTCATTAACACGAAATCGGTCTTTGGCAAGTAACGTTAGTGATGGAGAAGCTTTTTAGTCAGAAGCGAATGCTTCAATTCACCGCACTGACGATACCTGCTGGTCAAAACTGCAAATGCAACGAGAAAACAAACACAATGTGTAAGACAACTTTACCAAACGAACTGCAAATGTTTTCATGAAATTGAAATCTATTAAATGTAATGGCACGTATTGTTAAAATGTTTGATTCATTTGTACTGCAAGTTTAATGCTTTTTTTTTTGTTAATCAGAGCATTTATTAATTATATGATCACCAGTGCACTGTTACTGAACTAGAGCTGATTGAGACACTGAGATTTAGTGTGGATTTATTTTCCATTCTGTTATGAAATCAACATTCTGATATTCTCATCTTAAACAACCTTGACAGGCTGTCCAAACACAGAAAAACTCCTGATGAAGCGACTGTGATGGCTTTTATTAAAGAGGAGAATGAAGATGTGAAGATTGAAGAAACATTCAGTGTGAAAAAAGAAGATACTGAGGAACAAACAGGTTGGTTTCATTCGCTAAGCTGAACTCAGCAATTTGATCCATGAGTGATATTTTTGAAAGATGTCAAATGAGTGTCATAAATAAAGTGTTTTTATTTGACATGAAGCAATTATAGGCTAGCCTAGAAATCTAGACGCACACTTGCGGCAGCGAATGTAATTTGCAGCCAGGGTCGTCTAGCACAGGGGTTTTCTTAAATCCTTAAATCCATCGATATAGTTTTATGTATTGAAAAACATTTAAACTGTTAGATAAATAGTATGAGATTTTAAATACAACATTGTTTCCAAATTTAAATTGGATGTACTTAATGTTGGACGTATAAACCTGATGAAGGTGTTCAATTAAAAATGACTTGTATAAGCAACTTTCACAATAAATGTATGTACTTGTAAGCCGATTAAGAATTCTGCTCTACGAACCCAGTGAGCGAGATAAAATGGACTATAGTGAGAAATTCACTAGCAAGATACAAAAAAAACATATACAATTCTGAAAGGTAAACAAGGTGAGAAACGTTTAGAAATTAAACAGTTAGATTGGCCAGTAGACTTTATAAATTTTTGCTTTATCTTTTAATTATCAAACATTTTTCTGGGGACCCCTTAGAACCTTCTGGAGGACCCCTGGGGGGCCCCGGACCCCAGTTTGAAAACCCCTGATCTAGCAACTCTCCGTTGGCTTTCAAGCTTGGAAAAAACAAACTCCAGTCAGGCCAATCACATTGTGTACAGAGTCGGCCTTAATACACAATGTGTATAGGGTGGACTTAACAGCAGAGCAAGTGCAAAAAAAGTGCGACGGACTACACTTCAAAGATTGTTTACGAGGTTAAAGGGATCATATAATGCCATTTTTAAAGCCAAGTTAATATGATTCTTTAGTGTCTAAATTAAAACTTTGTAATATACTTCAATAAAAAATTCTCCTTAGTATTGTAAGAAAACACTCATTTTACCTGGACAAAAACAGCTCTGTTTTCATCAAGCCATTTCAGTGCATACGGCTTTAAATTATAATGAGCTTTGTTCACCCCACCCCTTTGTTCTCTGAGGTGCTTTGACACACACACACACACACACACACACACACACACACACACACACACACACACACACGAGAAGTGTTGCCCTTGACAACAGTTGTGGTATATAGGGCTGCCACTTTTTATTCGATATTCGAATGGCGTGAAATATCGAACTATAAATAAACTATCCGGTTTTTAAAGTGCCATGTAGTGCAATTTTTTACAGTCGGGTGCGTTTACAGTGAGCACTGTAATCGTTTAAAAGTCCTATCTGAATAAAAATGCTCCATATAAACACCTCAATAGTAATAAAAATGCACAAACTGAATGAAATTGAAATTGTTTTAAGATGGGTGGGATAAACCTTTTCATGAATTGATCAAACGAAACATTCCACCATGAAAACGACCTGGCCGGATAACTTTTAAGTGTGCGTCCTTATATGACGTACACAGCGCGCCTTCACCACTGAAGAGCGCGTGCCGCGCTCACATGCACTAAGCATGTTGACAAGAGAGGAAAGTACATTTTTTTGAGGGATAAACTTTATGTCAGAAAGTTGTGACAAAAAGTTATGAAGATAATGTTGGCATAATGACACTGTCCCTAAACCTACCCATGTAAGCAAACAATCAACTACTTCAACTGCGCCTGACATTAGAATACATTTTTTCTGAGATTATTACACTTTATGCCACGTGATTAGGGCGCTCTCAATAGTTCTAAACAAATCAACGCTGTGTCAGTCAATCAGGGTATATACAGCAATCCTTAAGTTAAATTTACTACTTTTTAATACCTTTTTTACTACCGTCAGAATATTTTTTAAAACCATCACGACACCGAATTGCAAGTGTTAATCAGCGACCTTTCTATTATTTACACAGATTTTGACATATATAACATACAAAAAAGAATAGATTTAGAATCGACACCAGGAGGAAATCTGTAATAAGTTATTATTCAGACACAGTAAAATAGATCGCAACATTCACAAAGATTGGTTAAGGAGAAGCATTACTGCATACACATTTGATTTCAATTAATAATTAGCAATTCAGCAATTAAATTATTAAATTATTTAGTGTTTTTTTTCCAACAACAAAACTTGAGCCAAATATTACATTTCTATAACTGTGATAAGTTGTTGAATTTAACAAAATACTAAAAACTAGTGCTGTCAATCTATTAAAAACTTTAACTAGATTAATCACATATTTTTCTGTGATTAATTGCAATAAAGAAAGATTTTTTTACATTTTTTTTTTTTTTTATATAATAATTTCACAGTTAATCAAATTAATATAGAAACAACATAAAGACAGTATATTTTAAATGCTTGTTTAAATGGCATATTTTTATGAATGAAGGCCAGTATTACTGATATTAATACAGCTACTGATTTTTTTTTTTTTTACATTTATTATTAGGCTTCAAAAACATAACAGTTTTTAATTTAAGTAAACTTAAAACAATGCTAACATAAACCCATAATAAATGTCACGTTTACTCCTGCCCTTCCTGTCTTAAATTTATAAACTATAAATTAAATAGTTAATCCTTATTAAAGCTACAAAAGTTATTTAGTCAAAAGCAGCGAGTCATTTTCTCTGTTCCCTTTGTTCTTTAACTTTACTGACAGGAAGCTTTATTGGCTGCTGTCCCTTTAAGAGCAGACAGACACGCGGATCTCACTTTTTATATACTGTCTCGCGCCTCATTCTCTCACAACTCTTTTTGTTCATTTTAGGCTTTATATAAATCCTTTAAGATTGCTCTTATGATGATAGTCGTTGAAGATATGCCTTGAAGCAAGTCTAAAATAAAACGTAAAGCCAGCCACTTCTGTTGAGCGCGCAGTGTTCTGAGATGATGCCGAACGACCACTGAATATGACGTCAGCGTCAAACATACGCCGAGACGGAGACGAAAGATCTTTGATTATGTGCCCAGATATGCTAAAGCCCATATTTAAACGAACTAACGCGAACGCAGATAAAATTTCAATCAGAATAGGCCACCTGATAGTCTGAAAAAATAATACCTTATTTGGAAAAAAATTATACCTTTGAGACCATATTTAACACTTTTAATGGCCTTAAATTTGACAAATTTGATTTATCACTTTTTAATACTTTTTAAAACCCCGCGGACATTTGAACATACAACAGCTTCACTATACAGGCATTTGCAGTAATTTTTGGTAAACAGTACAGCATAGTGAGCATTGATTATTACATCAACCGCAACACCCAGATAGCAAACTGACATTGAATCAACATAGAAACGACGTTTCTCGTGACATCGAAACGACGTTGATCCGGCATCGTTTTGCTCATCGAAGTAATGTTGAACCAACGTCAGACACGCCATTCAAAACTAACATAAAATCGACGTAATTGGTTTGCTTACCTAACGTTGAAACGATGTTGATTTTCAGTTGGGTGAAACAACGTTATAGAATCAACTTAAAATCGATCTAATGGTTTATACCTAATATTGATGCTGATTTCAGTTAGGTGAAGCAACTGTATAACAGTCATTTTCTACTTGTTTTAAAATCTTAAATACTTAATACTAATAGATAAATACACACATCACATTCAGTTAACATTGCTTTAATATTTACCAAATACAGTTACAAATAGCCTACATAGAGTATACAAACCTTCTGTATAAAAAACATTCCCTTATGAAACAAAAATATGTTGCAGTATATTGGAAAATATCATGTAATACATTAGGCAATATATTCACATATATAGGATTTAATATTTATATTCTCCAAAATATTGCAATATATGAAAGCGGCAATCATTTGTATATTTTGCAATATATTACAGGAATATATAATATATTGTATAATACCATCAATATATTATTCCATGTATTTACAATATATTATAATATATTTCAAGTAATATATTGGTAAATATATTTTCCTTTCGTATGGGTTTACAATATAGAAAAGGCATTTACACTCAAATACACAGAAATATCAAAGTTAATTATATACCAATTTTAATTATATACCAATTTACACAAATGCAATATTTACTCAGGAATAAAACTGGTCATGTTCTTTTGCACCAAATAGCCTATATTATTTTTATTAGGGCACAAGAGATTTTAGGCAGAACATTGTCACAATTCACTATCACTGCTTCTTTTCTAACTGTGACTGAGACTATTGATTAAACTATTATGAGACAAAATGATTTCTGAAGGATCATGTGTCACTGAAGTAATGATGCTGAAAATTCAGCTTTGATCACAGGATTTACAGAAGTCAATTAAAATAGAAAACAATTATTTTAACTTGTAGTAATATTTCATAATATTACAGTTTTTACTGTATTTTTGATCAAATAGGTGCAGGTTTGATGAGTACCGGTATATTGTTTATAGTTAAGAAGTTTGATGTAATTGGCATTGTTAAATGTGCTTGGGGGAAAAAAGAGATCTGAATATTGACTATACTGATATCTAGTATTAGTGTAGCAAAACTGAACAACTGTGACAGTGGAATTTGTAGACAATATTTCCATTAAATCATCAAGAAAAAGTTAAGAGTTGCAAGCTTAGTAGTTTTTTTTCCTTTCTCGTTCCCAAACACAAAACAACCTTTTTAAAATCGTCATTCCAAGTGCACAAATCCAATTCTACAAATTAAGAAACTCAGGCTCAAACGTTTGTAGATCAGTAAAATTTTGGCCAATCATGCGCATTTCTGTATGATTTACATTTAGTGATGTGTGACTATTCTTTAAAACTACACATTTCACTGTCACCGGTGCTCAGTTTTGCTGTAATAATAGCAACACACACATAATAATATAGCACAGGACATGGTAGTAAATCAGCCATCTATGCAAAAGCAGAGGTCGGTGTGGTGGACTGTTGGTACATCTGTCCAGGCAAACATCTGGGGTCTTGATGCCTTTAAACTGGGTATCCCTGAAAACCTGCAATAAAAATTGAACAGTTCTAAATCCATCATACATACCCTTTATAAAGCATCTTCTCTGGTATACAGTATCACAAATGATAATTTCCAGGTTCAATTTCAATTTAGCTCAATATACAATATTTGTGGTATGATATTCCCCAAAAGGAATGATTTCTCAACTCACCCATCTGAATATTGCTTTAACATGGCATTTTATGAGAAGACCAGTGACCTTGTCACATTTCTTTTAATTTTCATATAGAATAAAAAAACCTCCACGCATTTACTAACCTCATTTGGATAAATGGAATGGTGGAAATCTTGAATCCGTGTTACAAAGTCAGTGATGTGCTGTAAAGTAAAAGGAAAGACAGATATAAGTAAAACTGTATTTTCATAGTAAGTCATTTTCTAATTAGGTCATTATTTTTATTTTTTAAAGATCTTTGTTAATAACTTTGCTTAATAATATTAACATAATAATAATAATAGTATTAGTAGTAGTAGCAGAAGTAATAGTAGTAGTAGTATATAAATGCTATAAAAATTATATCATGAGCTAATGAGAGTAGAAAGTGAAAAACTTTTCAATCAAGTCAAAGGAGTACCAGCAGCACCTGTTCTAAAGTTATAGTACACAAGACACAAAAATGGGAGGTACAGCCTCTCACTAATCTTACAAAATAACAACCATCCTGACAAATACTGTATAAAACACCTCTTCTAATCCTCACATTATATCTAAAAATACAAATAAATAAGTTATTTTAGTAGTTTATCCTCCTCAAGTCCATATTTTCAGTTCAGAAATCTTCTTGAAGCCATCTTACAACCTCCATGCAGTAGATAGGTAGTTAGAGATGTTCCGATAACCTTTTTCCTTCTTGACTCCGATACCTGGGCTCAGGGTTTCGGCCGATACAGAGTACTGATCTGATACTACTAGCTCTGTATGAGTTGCAAGAATTATTTTATAGTGTGCTTCAGACTTAACCCTTAATAGAACATGAACAAATACATACAGTAAACTACTGTATTTAGTACAGTATTTTTATTATCTGACATGCATATGACAGTAATATTATTTTCTTATATATTAGCGAAAAAGAACTTCAGATGCAGCCACAAATCTAGCACGCAAACTGAAAATAGGGATTTTAGTTTTACAATATAACTGTATTAAAAGAACTGCAAAAAAAAAAAATCTAGGATTATAAAAAAATCATATATTAATTAGAAAATAATCTCTACTACAAAACAAGTGAAAAATAAGCAATTATCTAGGCATAATTATTATTATTACATAGAGACACAGCCATGTGCACTTATGCTGAGTAAATACTATATTTATATTATCATAAGCAAGGTAGATTGTAGGGCTGGGTAAAAAAATATTGATTTCAATCCGAGTCTCCCTTTTACAAAACAATATTCATTCTTAAATCCCTGTTTTCAGTTAATGAATGAAATAAACATTGTAGTGCGCCTCCCAGCCAATAAATCGCAATAAATGTATGTGCTTTAAGACTTTACAAAGTCTCAGTTTGAAAATGTTTTTTTTTTTTAAACAAAATTTAAAAACATAAATACCGTTTTGGTGTTGTGATGTGAGATCGCTCTGCCGCAGCTCAGCTCAAGAGAACCAGTGCCAAATAAACATGGATGAGCATCTGAAAGTGTGTTAAAAGATACAGGACAACTTAATGAAATCCGTATCACTTGAGAAACATGTCAGTAACGGATTGCAAACAATGTCATGTAATCAAATCGAATTGTGAAATTTGTGTCAATACCCAGCCCTAGTAGCTTGTGACGACATGAACAGATGAACTTCATCTCCAAAGCCGTTCTGAGATTGTACTGATTAATTTGAAAAAAAACAACTAGTCATATATTAAGTAAGGGATAATGTACACCCAGGCCGGTTGTTATCACAGAATAAACCCCTTCAGAGTGATCAGGACCCTGAGGCGAAGCGGAGCATCACTCTGAAGGGGTTTATTCTGCGATAACAACCGGCTGGGTGGACATTATCCCGCTTATTACACGGCTACTAGTCTCAAATAAATAATTATTAGACACAAAATATTGTCTCGAGATTAAATATTGTATTAGCTCTTACGCAAAGCTTCCGCGAAGAAAAACAGTTCCAGACTGCTTTAAGCCTTTATCTATTGCTGCTAAATGTTGAGAATGAATGCTGAAAGGGTTAGTTCAGCCAAAAATGAAACCAAGCCTATGATTTACTAACCCTCAAGTTATCGTAGGTGTATATGACATTCTTCTTTCAGACAAATACAATCAGAGTTATATTTAAAAAGTCCAGGCTAACGTTAATCCCAGCAGTTGTTGTAGTTGTGTTTAAAGTCCATAAAAAATGCAGCTGTCCGTCAAATAACGTGCTCCACACGGCTCCGATGGGTTAATAGAGCCTTCTGATTCGAATCGATGCGTTTGTGGAAAAAAAATATACATATTTAAAACTTTATAAAGGAAACCCGCCTTGAAGTCTTCCATTGTAACCCACGGCTGTTTAAGCCACAAGACGGCGCCAGCGTTAAGCACAGAAGTAGTACCGGTCAAGATAACTCGCAGTACCCGGATGAGCGGGTGTTATCTGGAAATAACATACCGCTGGAATGCACGATTGACCAATCAGAATCAAGTATTTCACAGAGCCGTGTAATAAACACAGATACTTCAAGACCTTTACAGCAACTAGGCTTGCTGTGATAGTCAGTGTTAGAAAAGTAGTTTTTGTTGGTATATGGTGTTAATTATTAAAAGAAAATTGTCAAAAATTGGTATCGGTGGGTCACAAAATTACAAAATCGGTGCATCTCTAGTAAAAATACATACATACAAATAAATACCTTTGAGTGGAACACTGTGCAGTATGGTCTCTGTCTCATTGGCAAACATAACTCAAAACAAACCTAGAGAAATGAAATAAAATATATTAACGAACATGACATCCTGCTATCATAACAGTTAAATTAATTATCATAACTACAATTATAACATTATATTTAGGGATGCATGATATATCAGCAAAATATCGTTATCGGACGATATATGAGCATTTTTTTTATATTATTCTTATTGATCCGATAAGAAAATGTGACCGATATATTCAAGCCGATAGATAATGTCTTATTTCCTTAAGCTGAGACACAGGAGCGCTGTCCGCCATGATGGGCTTGAATTGCTCGAAATATGATTGGAATCACTTCAAACAGGAAACTACATTTTTGTGCAACATTTGCAGCAAGATTGTTGTGTTACAGTGTTTCAGTGCTGTTGTGGGAAGAGCGCGTCACCAACGCATTCTGACCAGGAGTAAAGATCGCTTGTGCATTTGCGTCATTTTAAGCATGTGTCGTAATATTAAGTTTATGTAGACAACATCTGATTGATCTCATATAGGACGCATTTTGTTGAGTTAATAACCTGCAGCCCTTTATTGTACCAATTTCAGGTAAGAGCATCCACAGGAGTTTTAGGTATTCACCTGTGTGTGATTTTGTGCGAATATAAGTTGTAATAATATATTTCCTAAGACTTGTTTGCAATATTATTTAGGCTTATTTTTTATTTATTTTTTGTTAGGCAATATAATTGTTGGTAACATTTCACAAATAAGGTCTCATTTGCTAATGCATTAACACGAACAGAGAGCAATAACATTTGTTAATGTTACTAATAAAATGTTTGTTTATTAACAGTCCATTTACAGTGTATTACTTAATCTTAACACACAACTTTGGATCTGAAAATGTTGAGATTAACATGAACTAAGATTGATAAATCCTGTAGAAGTATTGTTAATTCATTGTTGGTTAACTAATGCTAACAAAAATTATGTTCGGCTTATATATCGGTTATTGGCTTTCAAATATAAAGTTCTCAGTATCAGCCAAAATTTTCATAACAGTGCATCCCTAATTATATTTGTTGCCTTCTTCATTTAGCTGATTATTTAGATTACGGGCTTTTCAATGACAATCTCACTTTTTCTTGAGATTTTGTTTAATATAAAGAGCATTACACATAAAATGTATTATTATTATTATTATTAAACAACCTGGGGTTAATGATTTTAAATGTGAGACTTATTTCAAAAACATAAAAAATCTTACAGACCCCAAACTTTTGAGCTTGAGCTTACTCAAACATCATATGGTTTTATAGCCTTGGAGATTGTGCTCAACTCTGCTGGGATGCTGCAGGCCATCAGCATGGGAGGATCTAGGAACATAAAATGCAATTTGTCAAAGAGTCAAACATATTTCATATATAATGCCAGGTTTATTACAATGAACCAAGCTCTAGCTTGCAGAGGTTAAAATGTAGAAAAGAGGAAGAACATAACAAAGTAAATAATATAAATACATTTCTTAAGATAACAGATTTTATATTTTAAGGTTTGATCATTCAGTATTGTTCATATATATATATAATTTTGTGAAAGAAAACTACAGATGCATGGTGATATAGGTGAGATATATTGTGAAATTAATGCAATACATATTAAATTATGAACTTCCTCTGTTCACCTTATTCTGTCAAAAGCTCCATTGAGAAATGTTGAAACCTTGGGAGCTTCCTCCTAGGTTGTAGAGGGTTTTTTCAGTCCTGTAATAATTTTTTATGATATCAATATTTGTTTACAATGAGTTTTCATCTGATTTTCGGCTACGTGTAAGTGACGTCACCGATTAGTGTTACATCGCATACTTTTAGGTTAAATAAATTAGCTTACTAATTACCAGCTAAACCTTTGCATAACTATCAAAAAATGTTTTCTACACATAAAGATGTGATTAAAAGCCCAAACTTTCATAAGCAAGAGCTCAATCGATAGCCTGTTATGTTAGCTCTTCTGAAAACGGCTAATGCTAACTGAAGTTTTCGAAGACACGTAACCATTTCTATAAAGTAAATATTCAACAGAAGCGTGTCAATTACAGGTAAGAAACTTGTCAGGAACAGTTTTATGTATTACTTGTGTGATTTTAGAGACTATAAACTCACCTGAAACCAGTGAAAACAGCGAGAGACAGAGTTCCCTTTCGAGAGAGGTTCCTCGTATTACGTATGGGAAAAACTCCTTTTCTCGAGAATGTGAAGCAAAACTTTTAATAAAGGTATCTATGTAAAGCGCAGTGAGCTGCACGGCCATAGCCCAGCGCGAGGAGCGTTCTGATTGGCCGGGCTGCGGCAACTGCAGGAACCTATGGTGAGGCGGCTGAGAGGAACGAACCAATGGGGGGCGTTCCAGAAGCCCGCCGAAAAAGGTGCTTATATTTGCATACAGGAGGCTATATAAGACCCTAATTCGCCATAGGTGTCAGATTTTATCTCCTTCAGCGATACCTTCGCTGGTCTCCGGAAGAAGCACCGCCGTTGAAAAGGCACCAGCGGAACCTGCAGCTGAGGACGACGGACTCCCTCTCCGCCTTCTCTGCCGTTCCAGCTACGCCATCCGGCGTTATATATCCTTTAAACTGTGTCTATGTTGAGTGTTATATGTGTTTGTGTGTGTGTTGCCGCTGCAACGCCACTTCTAGAGCTTACAGGCTTGTTCTACTCGAGGACTCTCTCGTTCCGCCGCGTCGTTAAGCGCCGCGGAAAGACGGAGCTCTTCTCACTCTCCCTCTGCTCTCGTCCCGTCGCGCTGAATAGCGCCGCGGAAAGAGAGAATGTTAGAGGACATGAGCACACTCTCAAGCCGAAGCTCTCTTCACTCTGCCGCCGCCGCGGCTCTTCTTCCGCCGCTGCCACAGAGTTGTTCCCACTCTTCTCTCATTCCGTCGCGCTTCAGCCGCGGACAGAGAATACTAGAGTGAATAGGCGAACTCGAGCCGAAGCTCTCGTCACTATACCGTCGCGCTGAGGAGGCGCCGCGGACAGACGGAGTTTTACCTCACGCTTCCAATTCTCTCGTCCTGTCGCTCTATCGCCGCGGACAGAGAATACTAGAGTGAATAAACAAACTCGAGCCGAAGCTCTCGCCGTGCTAGAAGCGCCGCGGACAGAGTTTTACCTCACGCTTCCAATTCTCTCGTCCTGTCGCTCTATCGCCGCGGACAGAGAATACTAGAGTGAATAAACAAACTCGAGCCGAAGCTCTCGCCGTGCTAGAAGCGCCGCGGACAGAGTTTTACCTCACGCTTCCAATTCTCTCGTCCTGTCGCTCTATCGCCGCGGACAGAGAATACTAGAGTGAATAAACAAACTCGAGCCGAAGCTCTCGCCGTGCTAGAAGCGCCGCGGACAGAGTTTTTACCTCACGCTTCCAATTCTCTCGTCCTGTCGCTCTATCGCCGCGGACAGAGAATACTAGAGTGAATAAACAAACTCGAGCCGAAGCTCTCGCCGTGCTAGAAGCGCCGCGGACAGAGTTTTACCTCACGCTTCCAATTCTCTCGTCCTGTCGCTCTATCGCCGCGGACAGAGAATACTAGAGTGAATAAACAAACTCGAGCCGAAGCTCTCGCCGTGCTAGAAGCGCCGCGGACAGAGTTTTACCTCACGCTTCCAATTCTCTCGTCCTGTCGCTCTATCGCCGCGGACAGAGAATACTAGAGTGAATAAACAAACTCGAGCCGAAGCTCTCGCCGTGCTAGAAGCGCCGCGGACAGAGTTTTACCTCACGCTTCCAATTCTCTCGTCCTGTCGCTCTATCGCCGCGGACAGAGAATACTAGAGTGAATAAACAAACTCGAGCCGAAGCTCTCGCCGTGCTAGAAGCGCCGCGGACAGAGTTTTACCTCACGCTTCCAATTCTCTCGTCCTGTCGCTCTATCGCCGCGGACAGAGAATACTAGAGTGAATAAACAAACTCGAGCCGAAGCTCTCGCCGTGCTAGAAGCGCCGCGGACAGAGTTTTACCTCACGCTTCCAATTCTCTCGTCCTGTCGCTCTATCGCCGCGGACAGAGAATACTAGAGTGAATAAACAAACTCGAGCCGAAGCTCTCGCCGTGCTAGAAGCGCCGCGGACAGAGTTTTACCTCACGCTTCCAATTCTCTCGTCCTGTCGCTCTATCGCCGCGGACAGAGAATACTAGAGTGAATAAACAAACTCGAGCCGAAGCTCTCGCCGTGCTAGAAGCGCCGCGGACAGAGTTTTACCTCACGCTTCCAATTCTCTCGTCCTGTCGCTCTATCGCCGCGGACAGAGAATACTAGAGTGAATTAACTAACTCGAGCCGAAGCTCTCGCCGTGCTAGAAGCGCCGCGGACAGAGTTTTACCTCACGCTTCCAATTCTCTCGTCCTGTCGCTCTATCGCCGCGGACAGAGAATACTAGAGTGAATAAACAAACTCGAGCCGAAGCTCTCGCCGTGCTCATTCTACCGCCGCCGTGCTGAAGCGCTGCGGACAGAGAATACTAGAGTAAGTTAGACGAGCGAGCTCGGGCTGTTGGGTATGTCAAGAACAATGTCGCTGCAGCGCGCGCTTACTGCCAAGGAAGTTGTAATGGCTGCCTTGTCATGATAGCGCGCGCCCCTTCCACAGCGCGTTGCTGACTAGAGCGCGGCTTACGTCATAGCACGCGCTCACTGTCAGAGCATAAGGGCGTCGGAAAATGGCTGCCAAGCTAAGCCCTTTTTTCACTCTATCACTTTCAGTCCCCTTTATTCAGGCGGCTGGAAAGGTTTTTACACTGTAGACAAAGTGTCCACTACACAGTGTGCACCCCTACATAAGCACTGTTAATTCAGCCTCACAAAATCACAAATAAATCCCGCCGCGGCCGGATTACACCATATAAAGTCAACTAGCCTTATTGCAGTCAACTAGCCTGTGGTCAAACACGCTTGTCTGCATGCGCGCTTTCAGTCTAGACTAGAGCATAACGGCATTGTGGAATGGCTCACATACCACCCGCACTTCCTTACATTCTCCCAGTTCCCTTAAGTTAAGTGACTGGAGATGAAATATTGCAGTCAACTAGCCTGTGTTAAACACGCTCGTCTGCACACTAATGCTGTGTGCGTTTACCCCTGTGGATTTGCTCACTGGTTTGCACCGTGGGTATTCTACGTAGGTTGTGCGCCACTGCACATTGTTTACACTACACACAAAAGAGCTTTCTATGTAGGAAATGTGCCCACTTTACAGTCTGCACTCCTGCACCCAAGCACTTTTCACAAAGTTCACTCTCGCACACACAATATAAATGTGAGGCGTGCGCCCACTGCAAAGCCTGCACCGCCAAAACTAACACTATCCCCACAGTGTTACAAGCAGTGTTACAGCACAAGCAACCCGGCTAACAGGCCCCTATTACTAAGCGGCCAGCCCCCGAATCTAATTCAACCCCTGGCTTTACGAGCCCAGGCCTGGCAGGCCATTCCTGGTATATAATATTGGGTGTTGAACATATAAAACGAGGTTCTCGCTACAGTTTTGCTCGCAGACCCCGCGATTCAAGCCGTGGTCGAGCCCTCTGTAAGAAGCAGTGTCAGTCACGTGCTTCTCGCTGAGGCATTGAGACTGTTAAAGGAGAGAGCGGCGAAAACAGTACACCCGACGCTAGCGAGTCAGGTTTTTACTGTCGCTAATTCCTCATGCCGAAAATGGGTGGCGGTCTCAGGCCCATTTTCCAGGCATCTGAACAAAGCACTTATGGCACGCTCGTTTCAAGGTGCTGACGGTGAAACAAATCCTCGCGCACATTCGCCCCGGGGATTGGGTTTTCTCAATAGATCTGAAAAACGCATACTTCACGTTACGATAACCCCCCACCCCCACTACAGGCCATTCTTGAGATTCGCCTTCGAGGGGCAGGCTTATCAGTACAGTCATTGTCATAGACTCAAGACTTACGGCATAAGAACCACCACGTCTTGATAATGTACATAAAATCGCTAGGGCAGCCGAGATCAGACTCTGTTCACTGCATGGCTAAGCATCTCATTTTATGGGCAGAGCACAATCTGAGCTCCCTAAGGGCGGCTTACGTGCCAGGTATTCTGAATCAGGGTCTGGACATGTTATCCAGAGGACCCATGTCCCCAGGGGGATGGTCCCTTTACCCGCAAACAATTCAGCTCGCACAGCACACGCTGCCCAATATTTTTTCTGCAAACGCAGGGATGCCCTGGCCCATGTTGGCCCAGACTCCCTCTATATGTTCCCTCCGATCGCGATCCAGCTGCAGCCTGTGCTTTTTAATAGCCCCACTTTGGAAGAACCGCACATGGTTCTCCATACTGTTTCAGCTGTCAGACACAGCCCCATGCCTATTCTGCCAATGAAAGGGAAGGTCTGGCATCCCAATCCCGAGCTGTGGGCCCTCCACGTATGGCCCATCAACGGTATCCGGGAACCTCTCTGACAAGTTATGAACACTATTTCGGAAGCTAGAGCCCCTGCTATCTGGCAGCTCTGCTTTGAAGTGGTCAGTGGTTTTCTAACCAATGTGCCACGCGAAACATCGACGCACACTCATGCGAACTGGCGGAACCGCTCGCTTTCTCCAAGAGCTAATGGATGCGGGCCGTCCCCCCTCCATACTCGGGGTGTGTGTCTCCGCCATAGCAGCTAGCCACGCTCCGATCGCGGCACATTCACTAGGGAAAAGTGATCTTATTGTGTGTTTTCTTAAAGGGGCCAGGAGATTCAGCCCGCCTTGCCCCTACCTCGGTCCCTATTTGGGACCTCGCCATGGTTTTGGAGGCCGTGAAGGGTTCCCCCTCCTAACCACTTCAGAACACGAGCTTGAAGCACATATCACTCAAAACCGTTTTTCTGCTGGCTGTGGCCTCGGTTAACCGAGTGGGTGGCTTACCTGCACTCTCCGTGAGCCCTTCCTGTCTTGAGTTTGGGTCCAGCAACTTCAAGGTTGTGCTCAAACCGAGGCATGGTTTTATGCTGAAAGTGCTATCAACCCCTTCAGTATGCAGGTCTTTGCACTGCTTAACCCGCGTCTCAGAGAGAATAAGACGCAAACCTATTCTGCCCAGTCAGAGCATTGAGATTGTATCTAGAGCGCTCCGCCCCCTTCAGGCAGTCGGATCAGCTCTTCATTGCTTCGGTGGCCGCACTAAAGTTTGTGCTGTCATGAAACAGTCTCTCACACTGGATAGTGGATGCAGTCCCACTAGCATATAGGTCCAGGACCTAACCTGTCCTACAGGCATTTAAGCCCACTCCTCTAGAGGCATGGCCTCATCTTGGGCTTGGTCGTGTGACATTTCTTTGGAAGATATCTGTGCGGCGGCAGGCTGGGCCTCTCCGTCCACTTTTATCAGATTCTACAAGTTGGAGGTTCCAGCTCTACAAGCAGGGCTTCTCTCCATCTAGGCTCTATCTTGACCCTGGCAAACAGATTGCCTTACATTTTGGCCTGTACACATTAGTCCTTAAGCACTATTCTTTCATCATAAGATCCGACTATGTCCGATCAGCTGTTCAAACGAACCGACTCTTCCGGTTCTTCATTCCCCTTATAAGCCGCCTCTGTCGGTGTCTCGGGGGTTTATAACATGTGCTTTGGGTATACTGGGTCAGTCAGCACACACGGCGCTTTACATTGTGTTCCCATACGTAATACGAGGAACCTCTCTCGAAAGGGAACGTACTCGGTTACTTTCGTAACCTCGGTTCCCTGAGAGAGAGGAACGAGTATTACGTTCCGTGCCGTGTTTATGCTTCTCAGGTATCGCTTCAGTCGATCTTAAAACCTGACACCTATGGCGAATTAGGGTCTTATATAGCCTCCTGTATGCAAATATAAGCACCTTTTTCGGCGGGCTTCTGGAACGCCCCCCATTGGTTCGTTCCTCTCAGCCGCCTCACCATAGGTTCCTGCAGTTGCCGCAGCCCGGCCAATCAGAACGCTCCTCGCGCTGGGCTATGGCCGTGCAGCTCACTGCGCTTTACATAGATACCTTTATTAAAAGTTTTGCTTCACATTCTCGAGAAAAGGAGTTTTTCCCATACGTAATACTCGTTCCTCTCTCTCAGGGAACCGAGGTTACGAAAGTAACCGAGTACGTTTTGCTGCTTGTCAGTTGACGGTTCCCAGTTTCCATGGCAACTCCGAGCCGCTCCAGTGTTTGAACGGTTTGAACGCAACTCGAATATATTAACGCGCATGCACATTAAACACGTCACAATCAAGCAACATTTGCACAAATAAACATACAGTTAACATAGAGTTAAACCATGACATCATTTAAAATCTCATTAAATATGTAATTATTACAAAAACGCTTTTGTGATCCAGTCTTTAGTGCTTTCAGATTCTTTAAACCCTATATAGTAGACATGAAATAGCTTCAATCATACAAATCAAAAATGTTTGCTGTCAAGATGCTCCCCCCCCTCCCCCCCTCCCCCCTCCCTCATCTGACCACAGAAAGTCCCTTCTGAAGTCAGTAGTGTCACTTTTCAAACGTTCTTTGATGGGTAATTATTTTAATTAGTTAATTATTTTAGTAATTATTTTAAACTCAAGATGGGTTTGGTGCACACAGGGATAAAAACGTACCTAATGTTTAAAATGTAATTACTCTGCATTTATTTTCTCTAATGTTGTTGGCCTACATGGTATCATGGATTCTAGCAAACACATACCAACAGATAAAAAATATTTACCAATGAATATAATATATATATATAGGCTATAATATAATACAGCCTAGCTTTAGAAATAGTAAACATGCAAAAACTCACTTGAAACTATATGATGCATGAATATATTTTCAGATAGCCTATGTACACATATTTACACATAAAATGAAATATCCTCTTTAAGCTTTATTTTCTATGCATTTTCAAATATAGGCTATTTCAATATATTTAATTGTTTCACGTATTGTAGCCTAAATATTATTTCTGTGTGGGATTATCGTTCTTCATGTGTTTTTGACCTGTGCTTACGCACCAATCTTTCATTCTTTTTACTGCTTTCATTTAGTAATTTTAATTCGTCGGCATCCGACGACAAAGAAAAAAAAAAAAAAAAAAAAAAAAAAATCTGGCAAACTTCAAAGACTTTCCATTTAAATATCAACCACTTCTATAAACTTGTGGAGATTACTTAAATATTTTTTTCATAATGAATTAAAAGACATAGGCTATCCTATTTCCATAAGAATTCAGTTCAGGCGATGGTCTGATTCCTCTAACCAAGTTTCAACATATATTAGACGTTATTTTGACCATATCCGTCAGCCGTATATCGTTGGAAAGTCAACCTCATTTCAACGTGGAATCAACGTTATATTTTCGACGTAATAACGTTCTGATGTACCGACCAAATAGTGAACGTTGATTCAACGTTGAAATTTGATTGACGACTGATACTGACCTTTAAAACCAAAAATCAACGTTGAAACGACGTCTGTTTGTTATCTGGGCAGTGTCATCAAAATGGAGATTGCTGGAGATGCAACATTGTAATGTTATGCTCTTCTTGTATTTAGCCCTGATATATTCCTTACTATCATAGTCAAATGTGACTGTACACCGTAACTATTTTTTCAAATAAATAAATGTTATTAAATAAACTATATTTTAGTGTAGTAATATTTATTGAATATTTTGAGTACTTTGAGTACTTAATCTCTTTTGGTACTAAATATTATTTGTGCAATAATTGTGGTCCCTTAATGACCACTTAAAATATTTTTCTTCTAATATTTATATTATTTATATTACAATTAGTGTAGTAATTAAGGTTTAAATAGAGAATTCCAATGCAAAGAGGCAAATTAGAGTCATTTTGTGGCCGGAAAAATAATAATTTTAATTTGTAAAGCCATTACCCACGAAGTGCTTTTATGGTTCTTTAATAAATAATAGTCAAGTTGCTTGAAGTATTGCAGATCATAACTGCTTACTTATTTGTAGGTTTTACATTTGAATACATGTTAGACATGGTCAAATACTAGAAAACCCCCGTCTGACATGGAACAACCCCAAACCCCCCCCAACACCACCACCACACATTACCCGCCACGTTCATTTTCATAAAATCATTACAGTTAGAGTACAGACACTACAATTAAAAACTGAATGTGTCTGTTAAATATAATGTGATTTAGCCGCTGAGGGAGTGTCACATCACAAACGCAGTCAGATTACAGTCATCGTGATGAATGAGTTCTCATGATGATGTTCTCATGAGAGCTGAGTAGGGCTGGTACAACGAGTCAATGTTATCAATGACGTCAACGCAAAAAATACGTTGACACAAAATATGCGCGCCGATTCGTCAGACTCAAAATAAAGATGGCGGCGCTGGAGAGTAGTAGCAACCATAGATATATTAATTACATAATATACTTAATTATGTATAAGTATATTATTTATTATGTATATCTATGGTAGCAACACGAGTGGCTCCTCAGACTTTCAGAAGTGCAAGGCTTGCGGGTTGGCGCACACGGAGCAAGCGCTCTTAACACAGGCGCGCATGCACACGTTTTGTTGTCACGGCTACATAAACAAATTTCTGCACACAGGAAGACAGATGTTTTGGTAATATTTTATGTATTTTAATAACAAAAACAAACGTTTGTATCAAGTGAAAGCATCGGGCACATTGGCTACCTACATAATAAGCTTTTAAATTTAAAATGTTCAATGTCTAATGGCATGTGAGCACAGTTTCATCCCAGGACTATTCCGGTTTTAAAAGGAATATTGACGCCCGTAATGCACTCTACATAACTGTTTTCACTGTCATGCCGCGGATGCGCGTGGCGTTTGTGTTTCGTGTCATCCACGGAGCTGCGTGGCGTATTCTCTGCCTCAGAAGCGTGTCTGACGCGGCACTGCTGTTGCTATTGATGCGGAGGGAAGCCCTATACTTAATGTTAAACATAAATAGCCTACAGATACAGCAAAGACAACGTCGGCAGTAGCCTATTAACCACATATCTATGGTATTGACGACAAAATAGGCTACAGAATATTTCGGTCTGTATTGACAGTTGCAATATTTCAAAATCGATAATTGTCGTTTTTTTATTATTACAATTAGGCCTATATCTGCATTTATGTTAATCTACAGACTTTCAAACATGAAAATGTCATTTATTAATATGTATTCGTGTCAAAATGATATAAACATCTTTTCCTGTTCTATTTTGCCTGGAGACGCTTCCAGCATGTCGCGTGAAAAATAGGCGCTCTTCTATTTCTAGCATGCACGCGGTGTGCAAACTCCAACGTGATAACATGGGAGCCAAAACAAAACCTGTGTGTGTGTGTGTACTTTATGTTTTCAATGTTTTATTGAATGCATTGCTTTTGTATAGTCTTTTACTTTGGAATTTTAAGAGCAATAAACATATATTGCAATGTTAAGGAATTTGTTTTCTCATTCAGATAATTAAATCAACATGTATAAATTGCTATTAGGCAATTAATGGGGAGATAATCAAATCGAAACCGAATCGGACAGGAAAAATAAATCGTTAGATTAATCGATGCATCGAAGACAGTAATGATGACCCAGCTGAGGTAGGTCCCACTAATTCTGGTCACAGTGCTAGCAATACTGGAAATAGGCAAAGTAATTGACACTGTCCCATAATGAAATATGGGAAGACACAGCTACTGACAAGGAACTTTTAAAAATATCGTATACAGGTCCTGAAAAAACTGCCAAAGCAAAGAAAGGACACAAAATTGCAGTAACTTTGAGTTTTTCATACACAACAGGGATTAAGGAATTATTTGGAGAGGATTAGCCTTAGTAGACTTGTCTATTTGAAGTGCGACGTAATTGCCAAAAAGTTGCGCAGAAAGCTGACCCCTCATGTCTTCTGATACGAGGGGTCAGCTTTCTGCGCAACTTTTTGGCAATTACGTCGCACTTCAAATAGACAAGTCTACCGACATATCTCAAATGGCTCAACTCCCTGCATACGTTTGTTATGAAAGGAAAAAACAAGATAAAATAAAAAAAAAATTGTTTTGTTAAATCTCCGTACCACGACGACACAAGCATCATTTTTGAAACTTTGGATAATTTCATAAATTAAAATGAGAGAAACTGGAGTGACTGTATTGGGTTCTGTTCTGATGGTGCTGCCGCGATGACTGACAGGCAGTCCGGGGTAGATCAGCGTATCAATGATGTTGCACCCCATACCATTTTAAAGCACCGCTTTCTGCACAGAGAGGCGCTTGCTACAAATGAAATGCCCAGTCTTGCGTGACTTTCTTAAAGACAAGAGACCAGACCTTGCAGCGTTTTTGGACAATGACAAATGGCTTGGTCAACTGATACCTTTCGGACCCATTCAGTGACATGGGTTCCAGCACACCCATGCATTTATTGGAGATACACTTGAATTTTAAAACTATTCAACCTCAAATAGCATCTATCAAAGGTCCTGGAGAAATTTGATAGTTATTTCCCAGCTCTAATTATGGAGCAGGCTGCTGATTTTCTGTGGATCAGAAACCCCTTCTCTGAAAACATTGAAGCAAAGCTTCCAGCAATATTCACATATTTCAGCACGTGCCTGTCATTTTCAAGTAACACTGAACACCTTGATGAGCAGGGATGGAGTACCCTGTCATAAACCATGGAATGGTATGATAGGGAGAAAATCAATTTTGGACAACATTTCCAATGCAAAAAGTTTTTTGTAAAAACAAAAAAAATGCTTAACTATCACACATTAACATGTCAAAATGGCAGACTTTTCATAATTTCAGAAGGTGTGGTTCATAGGTTCATTACAGCATTATATGTGCTTGGCCCCTAATAAACAAAATAACAATTACCAATTATATTTAGGGAAACCGATTAGACTACATTTTATTTGATGGATATGGATAAGGATCTGATAAGGGGCCAGGATACAAAAACATTCAGAACCACTGGTCTAAACATTATGATGTCTGTTGCTTTGTGCCATTAAACTGGGGTTAAACAACTTTTTATCTTTTTTCACCTTAGATATTTTGCCACTGAATGAGGAGAGTCAAGAACGGGAGGATGTAAAGGAACAGAAACATCATGATTTCATAATTGCAGACAAATATTTTAGTTGCTCACGGACTGAAAAGTCTTCCTCACAAAAAATAGCTCAAAAGCCTGGAACTAGAAGTTATTTCACCTGCTTTCAGTGTGGAAAGAGTTTCAGTCAACATGGAAACCTTGAAGTCCACATGAGAATACACAATGGAGAGAAGCCTTTCACCTGCCAACAGTGTGGAAAAGGTTTCACTAAAAAAGAAAACCTTAAAAATCACATGCGAATTCACACTGGAGAAAAGCCTTACACGTGCCCTCAGTGTGGAAAGAGTTTCACTGGAAAAGGAAGTCTTAAAGTCCACATGAGAATTCACACAGGAGAAACCCCTTATACCTGCCAACAGTGTGGAAAGAGTTTTACTCATAAAGCTACGATTAAAGTCCACATGAGAATTCACACAGGAGAGAGCGATTACACATGCCCTCAGTGTGGAAAGGGTTTCAGTCAACATGGAAATCTTAATGTCCACATGAGAATACACAAAGGAGAGAAACCTTTTACCTGCCACCAGTGTGGAAAAGGTTTTACTGAAAAGGGAAACCTTAAAAAACACACGAGAGTTCACACGGGAGAGAAGCCTTATACCTGCCAACAGTGTGGAATGAGTTTTTCACATAAAGCAACAATTAATACCCACATGAGAATTCACACCGGAGAGAAGCCTTACCTATGTCCTCAATGTGGAAGGAGTTTTACACATCAAGGATCCCTTAATGTCCACACAAGAATTCACACTGGAGAGAAGTTATTCACATGTGATCAGTGTGGAAAAAACTTCAGACGTAAAGTAAACCTTGATTGCCACGTGAGGATTCACTTGAGAGAGAACAGTTTTATATGTCATCAGTGTGGAATGAGTTTCACAGACAGCCATAATCTTAAGAATCATGTAATAACCCATATCGGAGAGAAGCCTTTTATGTGCCATCACTGTGGAAAGACTCGCTCAAACAAAGCAAATCTAAAAACTCACATGAGAGTTCACACTAGAGAGTTTCTTCAGTAAGAAAAGTGGTTCACATTTTCACACAGAACTGAAACATTTGCAAACTCATTCTGGAAAGAAATACCAGTGTTCTTCAGTGTGACTAGATTTAGAAAACTGAGAAATGTAAAATAAAAAAAAATTCACCTGTGCAATTACTCAGAGGGAGGCCACTCTAATTGTTTCCATTGAGTGTAAAAAATATATATATTTTGTCATCACACTTGCAGATAAGTCTAAATCATTTAGATGTAAGAACCTTTTTGTGTTATTTGTGTGAAAATTCTTTGCACTTGTTTAACCATTTAAACTGGCACCAGTTAGTCTTATTTAAAATGATAGATAAAAGGACAAAGGAAATAGAATAATGAGCTTTCCATTGCGTTATTTGTTTAATCTTTTGTGAATTAATGCACAGTTACTCATTTGTAAGTCGCTTTGGATGAAGACGTGTGCTAGATGATTTAATGTAAATGTTGGGGCTCCTCTGCTTTATCCAAACACTAACGGTCTAACTGTTTGTCTGTCTGTCTTTCTAAATAGGCAAAAACAAATTTTTGAACACTTAAAACAATAAATGGTTATTTGCATTTATTATTAAAATGTATGTTGTCTGGGGCCATATGTATAAAGCCGCTCTAAAATATTAGTCTTAAGTCTGTCAAAATTCTAAGAATAATGTATTTTTATTTTTATTCCTTGACTTAAGAATAAGTGTGATCTATAAAGATTTCTAAGTATTAGGGGTGCTTCTCAATTCTTATTTGTGCATCCTTGTTTCCTTTCTTCTTGATAAACCCGATCTTTATAAAGTGTCCAAACGACCATTAGAAAGTGGGTTTGCATACGCGAGTATGTGAATGCGGAAATATTTGAGGGGGAAAAACGCTGAACTTTTGGGGGTCAAACCAGTTTGGCGGCCACTGAATAAGTTGGCATTGGGATGTTTCTGTGGGGTTGTCCTACAGCCCTGTGACAGTTGGGTTCGGGCAAGGGTCAGGGGTCCTTCCACCCCGAGTTTTCTGCCGAGCCTGTGACGTCATTTTTGTGTTTTTGGTTTCAGTTCTTGTTGATTAAACCACCTCTACTGTACTAAGCACACCCCACTGTACACATTTCACTAGCTTTCAAGTAATTTCAGTGCTAACTTTGCATAAAAACACAATGTCTGAAACTTTTTTAAAAAATAGTTTTTATTAAACGTGTTTATTCAATTAGTGTGGCATATTGACAATAGGTACAAGACAATAGGAACTTTTCAAACCTTTATTTTTTTTTATTTATAAAATACAGAACAAGAACTGAACAAAAGGTAACCCAAAATTGGAACAAAAAAAAAAAAAAAACTTTGTTTGTTTCCACTGCCTCTTCAAGGCCTGGCTGAACAGCTTCTGTACCACCTTCTGCGGGGACCTGAGAGTGGTCAGCTGGACGGTGCAGCTTCCACTTGAAATATTCCAGAGCCTTGCCCCCCTAACTGATGTTCCAAAAACTGTAGTCCTACTTGTAAAAACAACCCTAAATTTTTAAACCATTTAATTTTTAATTTGAAATGTATTAACATTAAAATACATAAAATAGCCCTCCCCCGCGGCCCCGCCCCTCAAATACGTCCCTGATTCAAACGTGCAGAGCTGCGTTCGTTCGCTCTCAGTCTGGCTCACACACGCACACAAACACACACCGAGTCTGCAGCGGTGCAAAGCCCAACAAACCCAATGGAGAGACTGAGCCGACCCAGAGCCCCTGAAGGTGAAGTAAGTTTCCCCAGGTGTAGTTTAAACACACGTTTAACTTAAAATTAAATTTGTAATGAATGTATTGTGTGCTAAAGACGATTCAGCATCAGCAAAAACAGCGAGTCTATGTTAGCCAAAATTAGCGCCGGAGACCGACACACTAGACAGAGCAGGTTAACTTACTTTTGAGTTTTGATATTTTAAAAAAATCCCAGCTCTCAGATTCTGTCACTTTTATTACGAAATTCAAACAATAAATGCCGTTTTGGCGCTTGTAACGTTAAATGTTACGTGACACCTAGCTGCACTTGGACCGATCATTTCTAACTTACTAGCTAGTAAACACGAATGAACAATTTTGAAAGAAACAGTAGCCTACAACTTACCTAAATGTATATTCCTCATATATATCGACCAATCAATCTAACAAAGGGGTCAATAAAACAACTGGAGAACAATTACACATAACATTTACCACAGGAAAGCCATTAGATTATTATAATAGCTAGAGCTAGAGTATTTGGTTAAATATGTGTAGTGTACCATATTACATATTTATTATGTTTGTATTTATATCATTAAATAAAGTTATTATAATAAAAAATAATAATTTGAGTTATTTTTTACCTTAAATAGCACTGCCAGCTGAGCTAGTGAGTTGTTTTTTCTTGAGATTAGGTACATCTTGTGTGCCATCATATAATTGAATTGAAATAACAAAGCGTAGCTTGCCAGAAATTGTACCATGTAAACACTGTAACATGTTGTCACTAAACCTAATAAAATTCAGTTGTTACTAAAATGTTAATGACAATCACAATGCACTTATTGTGATGCAATTATTATTATTATTTTACATTTGATTTAGCTAAGCAGTCCTATTAAATTCATTTCCTCTCAGACATCACAGCAATGAAACCAGTTTAGAACTGGGGAAATAAATACAATAGGATTAAGTTGTCTAAACATAACTGGTGTGTGCATGTGATAAATCTTACTGTTTTTATATTTGTTATTTAGGCTACTTATTAGCTACATGGCCCTACAGTGTAATGTAATACTAGGATAATCAAAGGTTTTCACATATTGACTTTTGCAGGCGAAGAAAGTAGCTGGAGCCTAACCATGAAAAGGAAGGCTAAAAGTAAGAATTTTACTAGCTTTTTTGCTTAAAAAAAAAAAAATCCTAAGAAGTACACAGGAGGAAGAGGGTGAGGGAAATGATGGAGAAGGCAGTAAACTGGAGAGACCAGGAGGGTCAGAGCAGGAGAAGACAGACGGAGACAAGGAAATAAGTGACAGAGAAGAGGAAATAGTGAAGGACACAAGGAAATAAGTGAAGGAGACGAGGAAAAAGAAGAATCAGTGAGAGATGAAGAGGAGGCTCCAGATTCAGATAGAGGGATCAGGAGGAGGAAGATGACCGAGAGGAAGAGAGTAGACCTTCAATTCCCACAATTCTTGTACTTTTTTATATTTTAATTTTGCTGTTTTTAATTATAATGTTTTGTTCGAATGCTGGGCTTATTACTGTTGTGAATTAAAAACCTTTGTATTGTGTAAGGGCATGATTAAACAATAAGTACTGTAGTTTAAAAGTGGTTTTGTGTTTGTTTTGTTAAAGCAATTCACATATAGGGATTTCCATGTACCGTCTACACCTGCCACCCTGCCAAGACCCTTTGCCCCCCCATGTAAAATTTTCTAGATCCGCCACTGCTCGGCAGAAAGATGGTTGGTCTTGTGGGAGGAAATCTGCGGAAACAGCGATGAGACATGTTTTAGGTAGTGGCAGAGGTGGGACAAAGTCATTGTTATGCAAGTCACAAGTAAGTCTCAAGTCTTTGCCCTCGAGTTCCGAGTCGAGTCAGAAGTCAAAGCAAACAAGTCTCAAGTCTACCATTTTAGTTTCGAGTCACTTCAAGTCATCTTACCACAGAAATAAAAATTATACAAATCATGTATGTCTATAAGATTTGTATTTATTTAAACTTCTTTTTATACAATGACATTAAGCAAATACAGTAAAAAAAAAAAAAAAAAAACGAAAATGTACATTTTCACAAAAAAATGCTTGTATTTCAACAGCCTATTGCACTAGAACAATGCACAGCAGCTTCAGTCCTGTATTGTATTGACCTCATATTGCAAAACAGTTTAACTTTCAAATAGACATGGGTCCTTTTAGCCTAAACTTTTTAGTTTGTTTAATGTGGTTGAATTTGGTTTACTTTAATTATTTATTTAATTTAATTATTTTGTTTTGCTATACTTTTAATGCCAGCTTGCCATGGCCCCCCTAGCATCCCCACTTTGAAAAGCACTGCTATAAAGCATATGACTTCAGTTTCTTGAGCGGAAAGGGCTTTCTAATGACTTTTGAAGCAGTGAAAATATTCTTAATATTGCACACACTGAAACCGAAATGTATTATCGTATACCGTAGTGTATAATAGACAATGAATATTAACACAACAACATTGATATGAGTAAAGGGTACTTTCAAATACAACATGTGAAGCTATAAGGGATTTTCTGACATCCGTTTCACATTCTTCTCATGTATGAAGTATACCTAGTGTGGAGGGGCCCAAAACAAGCCAAATATTATATTATTTATTATCATCAGTATAATTTAAGATCAATAATTTATCAATAAATTAGTCTGCAAGATATTAAATTGAAATCTCTTGGAGTTTAAAAAGCAAATACAGATGGAATTTTACAAAATTCTTCAAATTGCAATAAAGGAGGTTTGGAGATGGAAAAAGAGAAAAAGTGACGTGAAGGTTAATTATGGTAACTCCAGTCGGAGTTATTACATACATATTAGGAGCAGCGGTGAACTAAAAATTTAGCAGTGGAGCACTATAAACCGTAAAAAGGATAAGCCCTACGCATCTCAATGTGTAATCTGCTCTAAATAGTATTGAAAAATACTAATGTCACATAGCTACTATTTAGGATTAATATGCACTTTTTTACAGTCTATGATTGGGAGTTGGTGCCCAGGAAAACACTAAGGGAGTGCTGCAATATAGAGACATATTTATAATAAAATACATTCAAACCATACCTACTGTTATTATTAGTAGCCTATACTTTTGTTGTTGTTGTTTTTTATAATCGCCTGTTCATAATAAGTAGCCTAAATTATAAAACATTTTTAAAAATTAAATTAGGTGCCTCTCCTCCGTTTCCTCTCCATCTCTGTACATCTCTGCTGGTTGTATTGTTTGTATAATAAAAAAAATGTATTCGTCAATTTATGTCTACTAACTATCATTACATTTATAACGTCACATCACATGCCTGCACGTTGAACGCGATTTTTCTTCAATGAAGGGAAGAAGGAGGCGGGATGTATGAGGACGAATTACTAGTTTTGTATAGTTGCAATTTATGAAATGTATTCCTACTTTCAAACTTAAGTATAAAAGCAAGTTATCAAATTTCTTAAAGCTAAGAATCACTCTTACTCTCTCAGTTATTTAAGACAGCTCGAGAGGTCTCTGAAGTGGTTAGGAGTTGCCAGTAGGGGCTTGTGATGGGACTGAGGAGACAGACGTATGCAAAAGAGAGGGAGAATGTGTTCGACATGTTTGACGACAAACAGTTAATTAAACAGTATAGTTTAGACAGAGCAGGTGTCATCTTTTTCAGCGCTGGTTAATGTTGGGTTTTCTTTTGGAATCCATGGTGGCTGATTATATATTTTTTTTAAAGTTGAAATAAAGTCTTTATTGTCAAAAGTGTGTTGGATGTAAACTCCTCTTAGGAATTTCACCATTCAATGTGAATTTATCTGAGAATATTCTTAAATAAGGACATCTATTCAGTGATTGGTTCATGGCTATGACGACTCTAAGACTGACACTTAAGATTTAGTCCTACACTTTACTTAAAGTATGATTGGGATGCTTGATAACTAACTTTTAAGGGCAGCTTTGAGCCAAGAATTGTTTTACTTCTAAGTAATTCTAAGATGTTTCATAGATACGGGCCCTGATTCAAGAAACCCAGGCTGGCCAGGTTAGTCTGCCCCACTGCCATGTAACCAATAAGACACCGGATCACAAATTTTTTTGGAGGCCACATTATTGAGCATATTGAGCCTTGGGGTGGGGTCAACCCCCTGCTGGTGGCCCCTGTACTCCTCGAAAAGGACTTATGCAAAAACAAAACACTGAAGAAAAAATGGGATTCGGATCACGTATAAAACTGCTGAAATCACGTGACATTGGTGATCCGAATCTTGAATCAATACACTGATTCATAACGTTCGAAACTTTGTTTTGAAATCAGCCCATCACTATACAAGTCGTTGTTTTGTTTTTTGTTTTGATCACAAAAACTATTCTCGTCACTTAATAAAATTACTGTAGAGCCACTGTAGTGAGATGGGCTTTGTAACGACGTCTTTACTGCCTTTTATGGGTCTTGAGAGAGGAAATAACATTACTGTCAATGAAGGCCTTTCTGAGCCATCGGATTTCAACAAAAAGATCTTAATTTGGGTTCCTGAAGATGAGCAGAGGTCTTACGGGTGTTGAACGACATTTGGGTAAGTAATTAATGAGGGAATTTTCCTTTTTGGGTGAACTTACCCTTTAATCAGGGAAGTGACCAAGAACTCTGTGGAGAGAGAAGAAACTTCCAGAACAAACATATCTGCAGCGCTCCACCAATTAGACCTGTATGGTGAAGTGGCCAGGAGGAAGCCACTCCTCAGTAAAAGGCACATGACAGCCAGCCTGGAGTTTGCCAAAAGGCACCTGAAGGACTCTCAGACCATGAGAAACTAAACTCTGGTCTGAAAAAATGAAACAAAGATTGAACTCTTTGGCCTGAATGGCAAGCGTCATGTCTGGAGTAAACCAGGCACTGCTCATCACTTGGCCAACAAGCCTAAACATACAAAGTTATGAAACTTCACTTTGCCCTAGCTCAGCCAAAATGATTTGCCAGTTAGACAAATTATATCTCATGTTTAACCACTACAGAGACATCAGAGTCAGCGGCAAACATCAGAAGAACTAGCCGAGGAAAGGCTGCTCTCGGCGGAGTTGAAGAGCGCTAAGCGCCTGATGATCGACTGGATCTCACAACTCTAAAAACGGCAGATCAAATTCAAATAGGCGATCTCTTTATGAATAAACCACAGGTTTGAACTTTAAACTAGAACATTTCGTGACACATTAGCAGTAGTATTTTTTAATTACGCTGGGTTTCTCTAGCCTAGAAATCTAGACGCACCCTAGCAGCAGCAAATCTAATCTGCCACGAGTGTCGTCTAGCAACTCTCAATTCACTTCTGAGCTGAAACGGCAAACTCTGGTCGGGCCAATCACATCGTGTATAGAGTCGATGGGCGGGGCTTAATATAATGACGGCCGAGTTGCGCTTGCGTGCTTCTAGTAAACATAGAAACTGGCGAACGGCGGTCTTTCGAATCAGCTTTGACCGCGACTCTGGAAGACTTGGAGTTAAGCTTTTCTCTGAGAAAAGAACGGCACTGAAGTTATTCTTAAAAAGGGAAGATGTGTTCTGAGTTTTGCCGAACGGATACGGTGAAAGTTTTATCTGTCAACTAGCTCTGCTTCACCTTCGTTGCTCTGGTTGGTTGTAGCGCTATCCTATCGCGTGCAGAGGGAGTTTTAAAGACAACCATTTATCCCGCCCCTCGGATTGAGCTGTCAATGGTGAGTTTCCAGACCAAACATCTTAATGTGGGTCTGGCTTGTCAGGCTAGGGTTTCTCATCTGCTATTGACACTTGTTTGGCACGAGATGCATTCTGGGATACCTGTCTGTCTCAAGTCAGCTAAAGTCACCTCTCGATAAATCCTCGATAAAAGGGGCGGATCAAGGACACATCCGGGGATTTAAACTATTCTTGGCTAGATGTAAACTTTGAAATGGAACAGTATTGGGCAGCGACTGATGACGTTTAACAGAAGTAGAAGCATTCAGAATACTGTACAGTAGTAAAGTAAAATCATACATCAAATTAAAATTTACTACATGAATAAAATAATACTTCGAAAGTTTGACTTCACTTTTCCAATTAATTATTTTAAATCAAATAACAGAATCAAAGAAATACATCTGAATTAAACGCCTATATTTTTGACTGAAGGGGTGTCAATAAACTGAATGAATTGATTGTAGCTACTCAGTTAGCTTAGGGGCTATGATGAATAATTAAAGCTTTGCAAATTAACAATTCCACGAATTATAAAACGTGAATCTAAAGGTGAAGTACCTAAAAACAATTCCATTAAATTTCTGGCAAAAAATTAAAATTTCCCCCGCAAAACTTTGTTCTCAAATTGTTCATGCTAAAAACATCAGTATTGCATGACTCTATGTATTTAGCGTGTATTAGCGTGTCCTGCAGGTTTCAGACGAATCTTTTAAGTTTGACTACGGGTGAATCTCCAGTTGTCACTGATGATTGTCGTTTGGACCGTTCTGGATTACAATCCGCCATCAAAAATAACAAGTTTAAATATTCCAGCTGCTGTGAGTAAAGATCGGTCATATATAAGGCGCTATATAAATTAAGATGACTTGTCTTGACGTTTAAAATCAAAGCAAATGTGGCTGTGATGATTGACGACTTCTTCCCAGTCTTGCAGTCTCTCGTGTTCTTGCTCAGACGTGGACAGGCTCTGAGTTCCCAGTCAGGTTGGGGTTGGACATCAGGCTTCGGCTCAAGTCGCGAGCTCAAGCCCTCCTCCACAGCAAGTATGTTGTTTCCTATTCAATACAAAGATTACATGAACAAGTCAACTCATGAATGATTTTTAGAGTTTATTACACTGTATATTTTCCTGTTTATTACAGTAAAGTCGCTTTGAAATTATCTGTATTGTATAAAGCACTTTATAAATGAAGGTGACTTGACTATAACAAGAATGCAAATTTGAAATAAGACAAATGATAATAATCCTACTCTGTCTGTTACACTTCCTCACACCTGCTGAAATCACTGATCGAGTGAATCTCCTGAACTTCTCTACAGCAGGTCATCTCATCCATTTATGTTGTGACATCTGCTCTAACGTCGGCCGTTTAGTTGGATCCCGGGCTAGGCACTGGCTAATCAGATCCCTGTATTCTGTACAAATTTTAATAAGGAGTCAGTCATGCATCTATGAAAACAGCATCTAAAACATGATTATTATACTGTAAAATGTTCTTTAGCTTTACTTTAAAAGTGAAGTATGTAGTTTCTGTGACACTAGTGGCACAGGGCGGAATTACAAAAATAAATAATATTTTCAAAAAACCTTGCAACGGCCTCTTTTGTGCAATACGTCTTCCCCAACATCACAAACACAGCTCTTGTTTAAGAGTCAACATATTAGGAATACTTTTAGCTTTGTTGCATTTGTCTTTATTAAAATGTATCCTTCTGAACGGGAGCATGACTATGATATATCATCAGGTCTGTTTTCTGTTCATCATCAGCTCTGTTTCTGGTCAGTTTTCTGTGTTGGTTGATTGTTTGTATTATTCTATATTTTTACTTGTTATTAATTTTTTTGATATTTTTTCCCTTTGTTGCACTTTGAGATTCTTCGGAATGAAAAGTGCATTATAAATAAAATCTATTATTATTATTATTATTATTATTATTATTGAAGCGTGCTTTGTATCACAATGCTTTGTTCACTTTGACATGTTCATGACCTGTTTAAGGTATAAATGCAGCGAATTTGGGCTTTACCCTTCTTTAGCTAAATTTTTATTCCCATGGCTCCACCTGCTACATTAGCCACGCCCCAAACTCTCGCTATACGTTGAGCTATATATAAAAAATCTTACATACTTCATCTTTAACTGTCTCTGTTCAGGGCCTTTGCTTTATGTGTGTGCGTGTTATCACTGTTGTCATTATCATTCACTCACTATTGGATAAGTGGTAGTACAGAAATGGAATTTTGGCTCGTCTGATTTCTTTCCAACTGGCAAAAGGATGAGATACATGCACCATAGTGTACAACAGCACTCCTAGAGCCCAAACATTTGCTGGTATGGCGTGGAAACGAGGTTCTGTTAAGACTTCAGGTGGATAGTAATACGGTAGTCCTGTAAAGAAGACATTTGCACATTGATGAGCTTTTTTTAAGCATTAAATAATAAGTCACTACATTCAGGTTTTCACACTCTCAAAATGCTCACCAACGTATGTTTTGCTCTCGTAGCCATCACTACTAAATAGCCGACCGCAGCCAAAGTCTATCAGCTTGAGCTCCAACGTCCTTTCATTTAACAGGAAATTCTGCGCATGAATGTCATTATGAAAAACACCATGCGTGATGCAGACCTGTACTGCCAGCAGAGCCTTGTCGCATGATGAACCGTGCCGTGGGTTCATACAGGACGGGTTTACGAACGATGTAGTCCCGCAAGCTCATGCAAGGCTCGGGGAACTCCATAACAAGAGTGAATTTTCCAGGATGTTCAAACCACTCGTATAGCTGTATGATGAGCGGGCTAATGGGTTTTCGCCTCATCAGCAGCAGCAACGCCACTTCTGTAACGAGAGGTTTGGGATGCCCAGGCTAGAGAAAAATAGTAATCAGAAGGTTAGCTGAGTAAAAATCTGAAGAAAACATATCAAAGTATCTTTAAAAGTCCTTTTTTTAAAGTATATTTTTAGATACGTTCAAAAGAGCCTTTTCAGCTCAAAGTTATTTGGTGCCTCTAGGCTTATTTGTCAGTCACATTTACACCTAATGCTTTCTATGGGTGTATTAACTACAGTAATCTGCACTGAAACGACTAAATACATATTCAGGTTTTGGCCAACTTACAATATTAAGATAACGATTGTTTTCAGTCTTGCTTAACTGCTTGATGGCAACCTGCAACAAAAAAGAAAGTTAGTTTTAAATATGTTTTGATGCATTCAAGAGCAAAATGTTTAAACAATTCAGTCAGATTTACCTTTTTTGCCATCAAATTTGCGTGTTCCCTTGTACACGCTGCCAAATCCTCCGGATCCAAGCATCTCTCCTACATTATAGAGAGACTCAAAAGACTTTAAAAAACAAAGAGAAAAATATGAGCAATATATGACCTAAAAAAATATTTTAATATTTCCTCAAAACAAGCCAAAAGCATTATTTTCAGTGAAAAACAAGATGACAATACTGTTTAAAATGATGTTGGAGAAATAATGATCAGCGATTTACCATCATTTGGCTTGACGCCGGAGTGATCTGACGCAGATGATGATGGCTCAGGATCAGGGGAAAAAGGCTCCACAACATCCACAGCACTACTGAGACAACAGCAGCAGACAGGACTCTTCATAGCCTTCCATACCCTCTTGAAGAAAGAACGAATTATTTTCCCTTTCCCACATTCTGTAGGATTTTCTGTAATTAAGATTTTCATTTGAATGACGTCAAATTAAGCAACGATATAATGACATAACTTACATTTTACTTTTAAATTCTCATCTGTAATGTTATAAATCCAAAATAACGGAAATACTTCCAAGCTATCCTCCTGACTTCTAGATAATATGCCTGCATAAAGGTCCCAAAATCTTATTTTAAAAATTATAGTGGTCACAATATAGTTATTTTTCTTGCATTATCTGATCTTTTTGGTTTCATTTGACCAAATCGATTCTGGTAATGGCAAATTTAATATATTTATGTTATATTAAATACAATATATTTAAATAAACGTTAATTTTTAAATGTATAGCTATGTGTTATTTATGCCATAACCGACTCTGTAATATGACAGCCAGTTTGACAATTTTCTGTGTATTTGACAATTCAAAAGCAAAAAGTCTTGAAATAGAATTCTATTCTGGATTGTTTGCCGTCTGAGAAGCATCTTTCTGTGCGCATGTTTCGGGTGTGTGTCAGTCAGCCCAAGTACCAGTGAGTTCATGGCTTATTGAGAATTCGATTTTGAATGTTCTCTGATTGTTCTGAAAATGTTAGACGAATGTCCGATTAAAATATTTCTTTAAAAAAAAAACTAAGATAATTTCAGCGAAGTTGTGCTGAGCAACAGTTAATGTGAACGGACATTACATGATAAAAACTTGAAGCAGTTATGCGTGAAATAGCAAAATCTGTCTGTACACTTTACACTGGTCAGCCTTATTTCAGTCTCACCTGTTGAGATCTTGTTCAGGAGAGAAGCCTCCATGGCACCCTGAACATTTCGGCCATTAGAAGTCCCCATTGGCTCGACAGGAACTGGACTTGGCAGCGGAGGGCACGACCAATCAAAGCTGTCAGACCTGCCCTGTTCGCTTCGGCTGTCCAATCCATCGCCACTCCACCTCCAAATGACGTTGAATGAGCCTCTGCTGCTCAGGGACAAGGATGACATGATGCCCGGTGAAGAATCTGTGGAAGCAGATCTTCTGGATCCGAAATGGCCTGAGTCGGGAAAATTTCAGACATCAAATCAGCCACTGAAAACAGAAATAGAAACTGAGCCATAACTTCTTTATTAAAAGCTTATTCTTACCAATGCAAGAGCATTTAGATGAAGATGAAGAGAATGGATGTTCATCATCATCTGAGCTCTGTTGGCTGCCGCTCTGCAGCGTCCTGTCAGCCTTGACCTGTGGAGACAGAAATAGAAAACTCACGACAGAGACAGAGGTGCTAAATGTCTAAAACTGAATTCTCACTGGTTAAAATGCCATTATGACTAGTAACACTGGGAACAATTTAAGATTGCTAATATTAAAATTAAATGTTCCCTGAATGTTAAGAAATGTCAATTTTCAAAAATATATTTTTTCTTGGTTAAAGGAACATTCTAGTTTATACTTTTTCATTATGGGAACTTTACTTTTGAATGTTCTCTAGATGTTCTGAAAATGTTAGACAAATGTCCAATTCAAATCTTTTCTAAAAAAAACTAAGAAAATTTCAGCAAAATTGTGCTGAGCAACAGTAAATGTGAACGGGCATTACCATGATAAAAACATGAAGCAGTTATGCATGAAATAGCAAAATCTCTGTCTGTACACTTTACACTGGCCAGCCTTATTTCAGTCTCACCTGTTGAGATCTTGTTCAGGAGAGAAGCCTCCATGGCACCCTGAACATTTCGGCCATTAGAAGTCCCTGTTGGCTCGACAGGAACTTGACCTGGCAGCGGAGGGCACGACCAATCAAAGCTGTCTGATCCACTCCTGGATCTGGAGTGACCTGAGTTTGGAAAATTTTAGACATCAGATCAGCCATTGAAATTAGAAATAGAAATGGAGAAATAACTTATTTATTAAAATACTATTATGACCCATGCAAGAGCATTTAGATGAAGTGATTGGATGTTCGTCATCATCTGAGCTCTGTTGGCTGCCGCTCTGCCTTGTCCTGTCAGCCTGACCTGTGGACACAGAAAAAGAAAACTCAGGAGGAGCTAAATATCTAGGAAACGCCTGGATCTGGGTCGGGTCTGGCAGCAGATCGCGGTCATCAGAACAGGGTCTCCAAATCTCCTGACCAGCCGTCTGAGAGAAAGCAGCTCTTCTGGATCTAGAGCGGCCTGAGTCTGGAATATTTCACACATAACATAACGTTAGTTGGTAATGTTTCGATAATAATCAATAAACATTGTCAGTGATCAATTAAAAATATTGTTACTATAGTTACGTTACTCAAATTGAAAAGTTTTATTTCATATGCAAGGAATCAAATAAATGTGATCACTAAGCTGAGAACATTGGGGGATTTTTAACCTTACACAATTTTCTTTACATTAATGTAGTCAATCACTGTACAACATCAAACCATAAACAAGTGAAAACCAAAAGCACACTCACCTCCTCTTTCACCCATCATGTGAGCTATCGACATCCTTCAAGTCCAAACTGCAATAAAAAACACAACACAATACAAAATACAATACAATAACCTACAACTCTCCTTTGAAATACTCTTCCCAAAATAAAATACGACAAAAAAATTCAATAAAACTCCAAACTCCTTCTAAAATAAGAAAAGAACAATAAATTAAAAGATAATATGAACAAAAATATAACGTTATAAAGGATATTATCTTCCGATGTTCTTCAAGAATAAAAGTCTCTCAGAAATTTGCTTCAAGATCGCAAAATCAGCAGCACAGAAAATATTCTGCAAGTGTGTGAATTGGTGAATCAAACCAACAGATAGAGATCGGTTGGCGTGTGTATATTTGTATTCAGAATTCATAACACGCGTCGCTATAGCAACTAAAATGCAAGCGCTCTACACATCCAATCTGAATACTTTATTAAATAGCTACAAACTTAATTTTGAAGAAAAAAATAATAATAATGAGATTTGTGGTTTCTGAACAGTCATTATTACTATTATTATTAGACTATTATTTTCAGTGGAATTATTTTTCCACCGAAAATAATACAAAAATGATTAATTGCACAAACGCGTCCACTAGCCCTGGGCCTTTCACACCGAACGCGGCAACGGCGCCGCTGCGCTAAGAAATCCATTCATTTCAATGGCTTGCGCCGCGCAAGGACGGTTTGTTGCTGCGCCGACCAAAGCGCACGTGCAGCGGAGTGCAGTCAGCGCACCCTTGACGAGCTTGCGCACATGCCGCGGTCAAAGTTCAAAATATTTTAACTTTTGCCGCTGCGCTCTGTGACGATTACCCGCGCGCCCAATGGAAACAGTACATCGAAACGAGCACGGAAATCAAAATGGATGAACATCTTGTACTGTGCGTGTCGGAATTTCCGGAATTGTATAATACAAGTTTGCGGTCATATAGGGACATCGGAAGAAAAGCTGTGTCATGGAGACACATCTCAATTCAAGTTGGCATGCCAGGTGTGTTTTAAGGTAGCTTGTAGGTAGGCGAATAAGGTTTTTAAAATTGTTTAAAAAAATCAAGATATAATTGATTTTGAAACCATTTTTTAGCTTTACTTAGTGTTAACAATGAGATTATTATGAGGAATTGTATTCAGTATTGTTCTGGATCTAGTCATGATCTTTTGCAGTGCATAAATAATTTGAAGTTTTGAAAACTCCGCCTACTTTGCGCTGGCCAGTGAAGCGCATCTGAAGGGCTGCGCTGAACCCCGCGGCAAGCGCAGCGAGTTCGGTGTGAAAGGCCCATATGGGGCGCTCGTTGCCGCTGTTATCAGTGGCGCGTGCATGTGCAGTCTACACACAGACGAGCGCTTTAATCGCCATTGCAGAGACTTTCTATTTGTTCCAGTGAAATCATGAAATAAAATGCATTTAAACAAACTGTCCCTGCTCTTGATATACAACCATATACACCCCCCCCCCCCCACACACACATACTACCCCCTTTTTAAAACAAAGTTACGCCATTGATATACATTGATATACAAAACGTTTTTAAATAATTCATTTGTCAAATAAAGCCAGAACTGTTGCACAATGTACATGGATACAACTTGTATCAATGTTATTGATACAATATTACTACCACCCAGATTTAGAAGTTTATATTCAATGGACACTTTACTATCCCATAAGGCTACATATGAGGATTTGTCACAGTCTATGGGATTTGTATATGATGAATGTTTTTAGCACATAATTGGACCAGTATTTAATTGTACTTCACAAAAAAATCAACTTTAAATTCCACTGACATCTGTTTCATTGTGTGTATCGATGTAAATTACTATGAACTTTTGGATTTTAGACAGTAGGATGTGAACACTGAACAGGACTTTTATTTTGGTCTGGGTATATGACGTCATACGCCCGCGCCGCGCTCCTGCGTCTGTTGTGATTCGACTGAAGAAAGGTTAGTGGTTTTAAGCATTTAAGTTGTTTAAATCAATGCAAAATGTTTATTCAAGTTCATAGTTTTTTATACATTATGAAATACGATTAGTTATTATTGAATGTAACATTCTAATGCTTGATTTTACGTTAATAAACTTAAAATAAATTGTGAGTAAATTGCATCCCCAAAATGAATAACAGAAAAGGTGCGTCTCATTTCGCCCCCTATATAGTTAATGAATAAATACATAATCAACACGAATTCAGTCACTGGCAAATAGGGATGAAGAAACGGAGCTTTTTGAAATCAAAAGTCAATTGAACCAAATGCTTAAAATAATGATTCAGTGATTCGAATCGCCGCACGCTGACGACACATGCTGGTCAAAACAGTGTAAATGCAGCTAGAAACAAACACAAGCATGCGTAATGGCAACTTTAAAAAACGAAACTCCAAATGCTTTCATTAAAGTGTAATTTACCATTAAATACCAAATGTAAGGAGCAAACTATATATTTTGTATAGTAATGCATACTATATATTATTAGTGGTATGTTTTATTTTTACTAATCAATCAGTGTGCTGACTAGTGAACTAGGTAGCTGATTGAGACGCACCCAGAGATTTAGTACTTTGGATTTTTTCTTTCTGTTAATTATTCTCTTCACAATCCTGACCTATTGTGCAAACAGAATAACTCCTGGTGAAGCAACTGAGATCCACATGACACACTAAAGATGGCGTTTATTAAAGAGGAGAGTGAAGACATTAAGATTGAAGCAACATTCACTGTGAAACAAGAAGATACTGAGGAACAAAAAAAGATGGCCTTTATTAAAGAGGATAGTGAAGACATGAAGATTGAAGCAACATTCACTGTGAAACAAGAAGATACTGAGGGACAATCAAAGGCAGTGTTTATTAAAGATGAGAGTGAAGACATTAAGGTTGAAGAAACATTCAGAGTGAAACCAGAAGATACAGAGACACAAACAGGTTGGTTTCATTCTCAAGGCTGAACTCAGTCATTTGATCCTTATTAAAATGTCCTTTTCTATAGAAATGAATGCTTGAATGTCATGCTATTTTACCATATGTGGCATAATGTTCTGGGTAATAAGGGTCATCTTTCAGCTCCGTTTCAGCAGCAGCAGTCAGGTCATTTCACTCTCATTAAAAGCACAAAATCTTCCCAACGAATACTACCATTACATGCAACACATGGTTTTGTAAGTTCACCATAAATGTACACAAATACATGCATAACCTTCAGTGACAGCTATAATTTAATGCGCAAATTAATGCACAGCCATTCACATTTGTTCTCTGCATCTAAAATATGTCAACATGTTAAGGCTTATTTTCCTTATCATGGTCTCCTTAAAGAGGAGTTTTAAAATGATATGGTTTTAAAGCTATACCCATTTGAATTGTGGTCGTCTGCCCTTTTTTTCCAGTTGAAACCCGGAGAAAATCGCTTTTAAAGTTTTTTTGCCCGTAAAATGTTATTATTGCCAAAAAAAGTCACGTGGTTTTACTATAATTAGACCATGGATATTTTTCATAAGGGTACGTCTGTGCTATACATTATGTGCAAAAATACTTTTTAAATACCTACATTAAAATTATGTTAAAGAAAAACAAACACACACAAATCCCCACAAACTTTGTGAAAGCAGATAAGAGGAATAATCTGTAGGAACACGCACACATTTGCTATATTGACAAAGTAACCTTTTACACATGTCAACAAAATATTGTTGCTGTCTGGCGAAAACCGACTACCGTATTTTCGGCACTATAAGGCGCACCCGATTATAAGGCGCACCTTCAAAGAATGGCCTATTTTAAAACTGTTTTCATATATAGGGCGCACCGGATTATAAGGCGCATAGAATAGAAACTATTGCAGTCAAACGTTGGACTGGGTTTGCGTTATGCATCCACTAGATGGAGCTGTGCTAAAGGGAATGTCAACAAAGCAGTCAGACAAACTGACTATTCGCACGGAATTAGTATTATCTGGGACCTCTGGTGATTTGTAATAATTGCAGAGGTTGTCTGTGATCTTAATCCCGTGCAAATTGGCCATGTCTGTAATTTGTAAAGCAAAAATTCCCCCGCAAATTACCTACCATATTTCGCCGAACACTGATGTCCTGTGATAATATTAGTCCCGTGCGAATTGGCATCTCTGTGATTTGGCCAGGATTGGGCGGATCGTATATAATTTTTGCAAGGTTTTTTTTTTTTTCCTGTGCGCATTTCTATCAATTATCTTTCACGAAGAATGGAGGCTGCATTCATTATGTGCACCGTTATGAATTCCCGCACGGATTATACTTTCACTTTCGAATGAGTACCAATTTGGGAGCAAATTGCTTGAATGGTGTGTTTAATATTAACATCAATACTATTCTTAATAAAAAACATAACAATAGAAAAGTAACAATGACAAGCTCGCTTAAATGGGCTCTTCTACATTTAGCTTTGAAACTCAATCTTCCGCCGTATATTGTCAACATCTCACTCGTGATGAATGAAATCTGACTCCTGCCGCTGGTCTGTGCTCAGTTCAGTTTTTAATTGTGGCGTGTTCTCTAACTGAACGAAATCATTTGTATTACTATAAAACTATCAAAACGATATCGATACGACTGTTTATGATTTCATACAGCTATAACGAAAAAACATTTACAAGTCCTGACATCATATCCGGGAGAAGTCAGTAAATGTGAGTAAAATCACAGGGTTTGCTTATCACGTGCGAATGTGCCACTGCCACGCAAAACTCAGATGTGGGGGAGAAATTTCTAAATCACAGAAATCACAGATACTAATCCAATGCGAATAGGGCTCAAGTCAAACTTTATTAAGCGTTCTGACAACTCCATTCACTCCCATGGTAACGTTGTTCAAACGTTGATTTGCATAATAATATCTCCCAGCCGTGGTAATCTTTTGGCAGGTTGCTGCGAGACGGTAGTTCGTTTTCGTATGGAGAGATTACGTCGTTTCGTAAAACGAAAGCACCAAGAAGGACCGCCTCGAAATTCATCGATGTTCATGCCCCATACTAGTGCTGTTGCCTTCATTCAAATAGTGACTGTAGAGACGCGGTGCAGCTTTGTAGTTTACCAGTCGTACTGAAACATTTTATTATTATTAAATCGTTTTTATTGGTTTTTCATACTGAAACATTTTGACAGAGCACCTTGATCCATATATAAGGCGCTCCGGATTATAAGGCGCACTGTGACTTTTTGAGAAAATTAAAGGCTTTTAAGTGCGCCTGATAGTGCGGAAAATACGGTAGTCATTTGTAGTGTTTTTCATAAATCATAACATTTGTTACCCTTTACATCTGTCTGTTTTACAATTATTCAACCAATTGAAAATATTCAGGTGCGTTTGTGACTATACCGCGTAACTCCATTGGATCTTTAAGCTGTAGGCTATTGAAAATTATAGATGGAATAGTTTACTGAGGAGACTAGTGTAGGCAAGAGATGTGACAAGAAATTAAAGGTGCACTATGTAGTATTTTTGTAGTAAAATATCCAAAAACCACTAGGCCAGTGTTATATATTTTGTTCAGTTGAGTTCTTACAATATTCCAAATGTTTCCAACTGTTTGTAAATTGTGAGAAAATTGCTATTTAAACCAAGGAGCCGGGACGTCTAAAGGAGGCGCCTGTCAATAGCGTCATATCTGCGGTCCACTCGGTTTCCGGTTTTATTTGGCAGAAACACTTTACTCTTAGCAGTGTACAACAACTGTCATAGCACAGCTGCTGTGCAAACGCACAGAGTAACGTCATCCTTTTAAACACGCTTAAATGTATCTAATATTATAAACAGATCTGCGTTGCCTAATACTCATGACAGGAAATGGCGTTGACGACTGTCCCATCATAATAAAAGTCCCATTGCTAGTGAGGTGTGTTTGCGTAAAAATCGCTCCAGTGGCCTTGCTCAGCTCCCATAACACTCTGTCCTGCTCTGCTTTATACTACAGTAACATTAATAACGGTATCCGTGAACATGATTTCTATCAGAGTCCTAGCCTGATTCTTTTCCATTGGCTGTGAGGTGAAGACCACAAGTCCCAAGATTCTGCGCTCAAACTTGCCGTCATCAAATGACACCTTTGTTTTGAATAGGCGCCCTAGCATACGGAAAATTACATAGTGCAGCTTTAAATGAAAGAAAGTCTATCCATATTGTGAAGCTTTATTTGTAAATATGAAGATGTATTTCTCGATTTTAAATCGTAATGTTGGCCTCCCCTGAAATGGGTCATACCATTAACATTACCTGAAATGTCCACAACTTAACACTGTAATAGGAGGGTGCAGTTTATCTGTTATTGTGTGTGAAAGTTTTCAATTCAAACGACTATGCAATCACAAAAGTACTTGGATAAAAGTTTATAGTTTAGATATAATGCTAATATCTACAGTAGTGATCAAAATAAATATAGTAAATCACCTTTTGATAGTAACATTGATAGATTTTTTTTATTTAAATAATTTGTTCAAAAGAATTAGAGGTCCCGTTCTTCGCGTGTTTTCGAAGCTTTGATTATGTTTACAGTGTGCAATATAACATGAGTTTGTTTCGCATGTAAAAAAACAGTATTTTTCACACAATTTACTTATCTGTACACCGCTGTTTCCTCTGTCCTAAAAACGGCCTGATGATTTCCTTGTTCTATGAAGTCCCTCCTTCAGAAATGCGTAACGAGTTCTGATTGGACAGCAGCATAGCGCACTTTGCCCGGAAAGGTCCAGCCTCTTACCATAACGGGGAGCATGCAGGCGCTGAATGCGCACCCCCTATTTTGCGTGTACTTGTGGGCGGAGGGTTAGTCAACAAACGGTTCTAGTGACGTCATTCCTGAAGGAAGTGCAGGGGTGTAGTCCAAACCGGCCGTTCGCTGTAGGCTTTGAAAGGGAACTTCTGTTATATAAAATATCTCGCTTGGCATTGACCTTTGAGCTTTATAATTTTACATGTATTATTTATGCTCTAACAGCAACATTTCACACCAACTAAAGTTTGAAAGATGGAATCGCGAAGAACGGGACCTTTAAGCATTAAGGCTGTAACAATTAATATTTTGTCAAAAGTTCTAGTTAAATTCATGTTATTTTGTTAAGTTATCTGTTATCGGAATTTCATCACTGTTCAGTATTGTCTATTTGAGACATAAATATGTATTGGGGGGAGGTTTATACCAGCTCAGAGGAATTTAATATGGAAGCAGGTGCAGTGAACAGTGTGTGAATGGTTCATGGGTTTTATTGGAATTTTTTTTTTCAATGTATAATGAGTGGTAATTAGTGTTGAATGGATAGATGGGCACATTTCACAGCAGTAGATATATACATGCACGCTAATATTTTTGTTGTATTTTTTAAGACTCCTGTGATGGCACTGAGGATGGTACAGATGGAGGAAGAAAGAGGAAGGATATAAGTAATTGGAAGTGTGTGCAGAAAAGGAGAAGAATGATGGGACAACCCTATGTTGGGATGAGCAGGAATGAAGAGGTTAACATGGAGCCCCGGGTGATGGGACCAAGATGCCAGTCAGCTGCATGCGTGAAATCCTCCAAGCTTCACTGCAGTACAATTGGGGAAGCAGACAGGGAGAATATTTTTAAACATTTTTGGGAGAACATGAACTGGGAAGAAAAAAAAATGTATGTGCGTGGTTTGGTAGACATCATCCCTGTAAAGAGGAGAAGGGGGTCTGAAAATTCAAGAAGGTCATCTACTCTTATTTTCTTTTTAGAAGTTTATGGACAGAGAAGGAGGGTGTGCAAGAGTTTGTTTTTGGCAACACTTGGAATAGGGGCATGGTCTGCCCTTAACTGGGTGCAAGAAACAGGAAATACACAGAAGAATGCAGCATCATGCAACAGACATGAGGCTCATGAGTTTTTGAGGAGTTTTCTACAGGATCTCCCTAAGGTGTCTTCCCACTTCTGTAGGTCTTCGACATCTAAACAGTACCTAGAGCCTTTCTTTCAGTCCATGATGGACCTTTATAAAGTCTACCATCGTGCTGCTGAGGAAAAGATGCTGAGACCTTTTTCAAGGCAGATATTCTCAGAAGAATTTAAGCAGCAGAACCTGAGTCTTCACAGACCAAAGAAGGACAATTGTAACACCTGCTACTCCTATAAGGCTGGTAACTTGCCAGATAATGAGTGGCAGGTCCACTTGCTTATAAAGGAAGAGGCCCATGTGGCAAAAGTGCAGGACAAAAATGCTGCGAGTGACAAAATCATGGTAGTCTGCATGGATCTGCAAGCCCTCTTCTGCCCCAGATTGAACGTGTCAGCTCTTTACTGTAAGACAAAACTCACTGTCCACAACTTTACAATTTATGACATGTCTACACACAAAACCACTTGCTACGTCTGGCATGAAGGTGAGGGAGCTCTTTCTGCCAGTGAGTTTGCATCATGTGTCATCGATTTCCTCTCTAAGCATAAGAAGCATGAGAAGTACATTTTGTGGAGTGATGGTTGTGGCTACCAAAACCAAAGCAATTCTGTGGTCGACAGTGCTCTTCTGAAATTTTCCACAGAGAAGAAGAAGGTAGTCATTCAGAAGTTCCTGGAGAAGGGGCATACACAGATGGAATGTGACTCAGTGCACAGTGTCATCGAGAGACGTCTGAGAAACCAGGAAATCTATGTCCCAGCTCAATATATTGCCTTGATGAAGTCAGCGCGGTCCAAGCCCAGCCCGTATGAAGTCAAATATGTGGACCATAACTTCTTCCAAGATTTCACCAAACTTAGCCTCTGTGAGTCTATCCACCCAGGGATCAAACTGTGTGACCCTCCTGTCCATGATATCCGAGCCATCAGGTAACTATCAAACTAAAATCATGTCTCTCTCACCAGCCCAAGACATAATGTTGCATTTAGTTTCTGTTAAATCTGCAATGTAATATTAAAACAGTTAAAATACAATACTATAATGATGCTGTGTAAATGGTGGTGTCCAAACTCATGTCAAATCATTATTTTTGCACGTTATTAGGTACAACATTAATGGCACCATGGACTACAAGATCCAGCACTCAGCTGATTGGACTCCATTTTCAAAGCGCCAACTACAACACACCACCTCAGTCACTCCACTCTATACAGAATGCCTGAAGATAAAGGAGATGAAATACAGACACCTCCAAGACCTCAAAGAGGTCATACCAAAAGACTTCCACAGCTTTTATGACAATCTAAGACACTAGGACACACACACACACACACACACAAAATGACAGACTGTTAATAAATTGTTGGTAATTACTGTTATTGTTGCTTGATGTATTGCTGTAGTTGATGTAGATATATTTTTCATGTTTAATGTTTGGTAGTTATTGTTAGTACAGCATTACTTTTGGTTCAACCCATTACAAAATGGTTCAAAACAATATTATTATACCAACATGTTAAAGGGTTAGTTAACCCAAAAATGAAAATTAGCCCATGGTTTACTCACCCTCAAGCCAACCTAGGTGTATTTGACATTCTTCTTTCAGACTAACACAATCAGTTATATTAAAAATGTCCTGGCTCTTCCGAGCTTTATAATGGCAGTGACTGTTGCTCTGTTTTTGAAGTCCATAAAAGTGCATCTATCAATCTTATAACTGCTTCACACGGCTCCGGGGGGTTAATAAAGGCCTTCTGAAGTGAATCGGTGGAAAAGGTGTAGCACCTCTCAATTCAAAATGCTTACACTATGCCTGACAACATTGCAGACCATGTGGAGCAGTTATATGATGGATGGATGCACTTCAAAAACAGCCACATCCACTGTCATTATAAGCTTGGAAGAGCAATGACATTTTGAATACAACTGTTTTTATTCTTCTGAAAGAAGATTGTCATATACACCCAGGATGACTAGTAAATCATAGGATAATTTTAATTTTTGGGTGAACTAACCCTTTAACATTCTTAACCACATACCACTTAATATTAGAACAAGCAATATTACAGTCATATGTTAACAACTGTGCTTACAAATAAACATTTATCCCACTAATACGGCATGAAAGAGTTACTACTGCTTTCTACATTTTTTTCTTCTTTTGAAGGGCTTTGGTGAGCAAATAAAACAGTCAATAACTTTATAACATAATAGATCACTTTAATCAAACTGTTAAAGGTTTGTGTCTTTCAATTGTGTTTTCGAAGTCTTTCAAACATTAGATTATATTATATCACATGCATGAATTAATGGCGAAGTTGCGCCGTCATCCGCGCCCCCACAGCTCTCCTTCACAGAAAAGTGCTGCACCCTTTTCCACCTTTCACTGAATTATGCTCACGTTCCATCCGTAGCTTCCATTGACACATTTTTGAGCAGTCCACGTTTAAGCTCTCCATCAGGACGGCCACTGCTATCACATGACAAGATGACCGCTCTCCATCGAGGAATAGTTCTAAGCTCTAGCCATTGTTAACTGCCATGTCACTACTGTTGAAATAAAACGCTTTCATTGCGTGGAAACATCACTGTTATTTTATATCAAATAAAATAGACGTTTTACGGAAATGGGTCAAGTTAATACCCAAGCAGTTCAAGTAAAAAAAAAAAAAAATCATATGGACAGAGCAAACGCAAAGCAAGTGTCTAAAATGCATACGCCTAGTTCTGATGAATGATAAATGAAATATAACTTAAAGGGATAGTTCACCCAAAAATGTAGTGGATGTACTGGCGCCTCATCGAGGTCCACCATGAAGTTGCAGAGAAGTGTGTGAAGGCGACGTGTTCTCCACAATTTTAAGAGGTGTTCGGAGGGGAGAGAAACACCTGTGGTGAGGGGTACGGCCCATGCTGGAGAGGAGCCACTGCCAGGGCTGGGTCGGGTTGCAGCAAACAACTCGTCCAGAAAGGCACTCCGGGTGAGGGATGTATTCATGGCACACTTCTTAGTGGAGGGAGCAGTACCATGGCAGCCAAAAGAGTAGTTTTTGAAGTCCTCCTCATGACTTCCCCCACAACGGCTCTTTTAAGAGCCACCCGCAAACCTATAAAGAGCATGACTATCAAAAAATAGTTGCACCTTGTTGGACTTTTTTTATTCCCCAAAGTCCTCCCCAAGTTCAATGATCGGCCAGGAGTCGGGTTATCAATTAAAAGTATACATTTATTAAAAGTAACAGCGAGTAAAAAAGGTTTCTGAGCTCAGGATTCAGAACAACAGATATAAGCATCAGGGCAGTCCTGAATGCCGCACAACTTTTACATCCATGTTTATATTCTTGTTCTTCCATCTCCTCCCCACACCACGTTTCCTCCAATCTGGGTGTACCGCATCATCAGTCTCCAGGCAGTATTTCTATGAACACAGGTTAACCACACACACACAAAGAAAGTACAGCTCTGGTATTTTTCCATATTATAAGACATATCCTTCTGCATCTTTGTTTCATCTTTAACCTCAGTTTCACTTGTAGCTATGTGGTTCTCAGAAATTCTCTACCCCCGCTGTCTCACACTTGCTTGACCTCGTACCACATCTACTTCTCCTCAGTTTCGTTTCACAACTTTTATAGCGCTTCTGCAAAATCATCTGCACATCTGCAAGTTAAATCATCATAAGCAAATATAATCAATACATAATGAACATTATACTCAATCATTAATACTTCATGGTGAAAAACACAATTAATACTGTATACTTAATATTGTAGACTGTGAATCATCATCTGCAACATGGTTAATACTTAAAATCATAATAAGCAACTTGCATGAAAATAATAAACATTTCCTTAAAATAAATGAAAATATCCTTCAACCTCCATTATTTTTATTATTTAGATTAAATGCAATATGTTGTTTTGTTGTGTGTCTAGTTTTTTTATCCTCCTCTGTTTGCAGGTCATGGCTGGTCTATCTGCACCTGCTCTGCTGCTGCATTGATTCTGCTAGCTGCTCTACTCCAATTAGCAATGTAACATGATATACAATCCCATAGGTACACTTTTTCTTGATCTCAATCAGAAATGTATGACTGCAAGTCTTCAGTTGTCACATGCATAGTTTAGAAAAACAATGACATTCCTTCTTTGAAGTCCTGATTAATGGTATAGGTCGGTGACATTTCACTTTGCAGGTTATTACTGTAAAATATTCTGGAATTTATTTTGGTTTGGATGATAAATGGAGGCAGCCTCCAAATTTAATTACCTGGTCTTGTGGGGGGGGGGGGGGGGGGGGGGGTTCTCTTCTCACACAACACTGTCCAGACACAAACTATGTTCTTATAATAATAATATATTTTATTTGTAAAGCCCTTTTTATAGTTAAAAACAATCACAAAGTGCTACACATAAAAAATAAAAATAAATTTTTTTGCAAAAAGTAAAAAATGCTTGTTTAAAAAGAAAGGTTTTTAGTTCTTTCTTAAAAGAGTCTATGGCTTGAGGAGCCCTTAGGTTTTCTGGAAGGGAATTCCAAAGACGCGGTGCGGCTGAGCAGAAGGCTCGATCCCCCATAGTGCGGAGCTTAGTTGTGGATGGTTGAAGAACGGCTTTATTTCCAGAACGGAGGTTGCATGAAGAGTTTTGTGTTGCGATGAGTAGTTCCTTTAAGAAGGGGGTAGCGTTTCCGTGGATGCATTGATGGGTAAGTAAGATGATTTTATAATTAATCCTGTGTGAAACAGGGAGCCAGTGGAGTGAGTGAAGGATGGGTGTGATATGGTCATATTTTCTTATCCTCATTAGGATCCTGGCAGCACTGTTCTGAATGTATTGTAATTTTTGTAGACTTTTGCCAGGAATCCCAAAAAAGAGAGCGTTGCTGTAGTCCAGCCTGGATGATATAAAAGCATGGACAAGTTTTTCAGCATCTGACAGACCAAGTGTGGGACGGAGTTTAGCAATGTTCCTGAGATGATAGAAGGAGATCTTACACAGATGTTGTACACTAAAGTATGATGGTTTTTTTTTTTTTACATCACAATCGAGATGTTTCTAATAATGTATAGATGTGCATATGGAATCAATAGCATTCAATACGACATAAATATGTGTCATATATTTAAATAAAGTTAAGTGATAAAATATTTGCTTTGTTGAGCATTAAAACCACACCAGGCATTTAGTCATATTGCAAAATATTTTATTGAGGCCAAACATATCAAATAAAAAGATGAACTGCAATGTACAATATGTACAAACTATTTACATATAAAACAACAATATGGGTTGACAAATTTGTACAAAGTATTTACATACATAAAAATGACCTTGCTTGATAGGTGGAAATAGCCGCAGGGCACAATATATAGGAGAAGAGGAAGGAGGGCATTCTGACTTTACTGAGGGGTGGGGGTCCAGTTGATCCAAATTTAGCACAATTGTGCTGTTTTCCATAGCCAATTTATAAATTTTAAATTTTACAATTTCTTTTCTATGTGGCGGCACGCTCTGCAGAAAAGGCAGAAGGCTGAGGAGGAAGTGCTCATCAGTTGACTGTGGTGGTGGGGCTGGAGGTCGGCTCAGGAGCTCCAGCAGGGTTTTCCCCACCTTCCTTGGAATGTGACTTAACTGGAAACACACCTGTCTCCGTCTCCCCTGATATTCTTTGACACCAGGGCCCTCAAATTTTGAACTGAGTTCAGAGTGAGATTTCGGCCGTGGCGACAGCAACGGGGTTTGGCTGGGTACGGGGGTCTGATATAAAAAATGACACATTCGTACAAATAAAAAAAATATGCATTTAATTTGTGTGTGTGTTTGTGTGTGTGAGTGAGGGAGAGAGAGAGAGAGAGAGAGAGAGTGTTGTTTATTGGTGTTGGTAGCAGGTTTTTGAGGCCTTCAGTCCAGAGGTTGGTGGCACCTTAACATGAGCATTGTCGCGCTGAAGTGAGCTGTGGTTTACAACAGAGATTATTTTACTCTCAAATAATCTTAGACAAGCTGCCTATGATTATTGTTTGCTATATCAGTATGGTTGTATTTTTTTCCTCTCTTTATGACAGCGGCAGGGCCGGCTCTGGCTCTAGGCGAGATGGAGTTTTGCATTTTCAATTCCACATTGAATTTTGCTACATTCATTGCAGGATATATCATCTAAATGCAATAGCAAGTATCTTAAATGGAAGTTTAAATGCAATTTAGAAAAATAACATTTAAATGATCATTTTGCTACAATTTTTGCTTGAACATGTTAAACACATCTAATTAATTCTGTAATACATTTTAATTTAGCTACTTATACAAAGTATTACAATATACAATTTATGTTTAAATTATATGTTAAAACTAGTGTAGGAAATAGCAAATGTAAATTATATTATTCAATTTGAATTATCATTTTGTTCCAAATGTTGCACATATGGTATGAAAAATGTAAATTTAAATACTGAAATGCATTGCCATTTTGCATATTGCATTGAAAATTTTATATCTCTACACTTCCACTTTCAAAAATAGGGGTGAGCACGAATATATTCGATTTGTAATTGATATTTGAAAAATAAATATAAGATTGAAATTTTACTATATTGCTTCGCTTGCCGTAAATGCAGTGAATTCATTATAAATCCCTCTAAATCTCTTTGATCAATGTCGTCTGCCTCGTGATGTTTGGAATTACTTAGATGAAAATGATCTTACAAAATGGAGTTACTTTTAATAAATTAATTAATGAAAGTGAGTTAAAAAAAAAAAAAAAAAACATCCCATCCAAACACCAGTGGAATGAGGACAGCTGTCCATCACCGCATTCACGAGTGCAGGTGAGCACAGATGTTCACTGAGTGAGAGGGCAATAACGTAAGATAGCAAAATGCATTTATGCAAATCATGATTGAGCTTCCTTTACGTTTTGTTGAGGGATTAAGAATAGAAAACACAAAGTGCTGTCAGAAACTTAACTTAACACCGTTATCTTTGTGTCTCTGTGTCTGTCATCGTTGCTTCTAGTTGCCAACTAACGGTACTTCAGCGAGCATTTGATTCAATGATCGAGCATGTGGCGTGAATCACAGAATGTGACATTGGAATCAGAACGTAAACGTTATTGGGTGGAGGGAATATCTATATCTTACCCAGATACAGCAAATCTATTTTATGATTGGCTGTTCGGTCTCTATTTTTATTAGATTAACTGGTGCGTGGCAGGGCCGTGCTCTATACTATGGGAAACACGCTTGATTCCTCTAATAGCGCGCAACTTAGTGTGTGCCTGGCGATTTCTCTGCGTGAGAAATACAAGAAAGCAAAGACTTGCTACTTCCCATGAAAACCTGGGGGAAAAAATGTTCACACGGCTGCGCCGCTCTCAGTGTATCTGCATCTATGAAAAAAATGTGCACCTGCCTACACATTTATATGCGCAACAAGCAAATATAGTTTAGTTTGGATATAAAAATGATGAGGTAATCGACAAAAAACGAGTTGCAATTTGCAAAACGCGGGTTGAAGATTACAGACCTACAGATTTGAACGAATGCTAAGCACCATTGGATGTACCGTAACTTACTAGTTGCTGCATATTACTGTATCAACGAGACCGTAAACACAAGTCTCCCTTGCTGGTTCATGCTAACAAAAATAGCGATTTTTGAACCCGATTATATGAGCTATAGCTTATATGAGGTACATGTGCATAGACGTTGGAACGGAGGGGTGGGTTAACGTGGTCCGTCTCAAGGTTACTTGGATTTACCTAGCAGCAACCTCCCCCAGTTTCTATTAAACCCAATACGAAAGTCATTTAAACTGCAATTCCTCGACTGACCACTAGGGACAGGCTCCAGAAGGGAGCAGAATCTTATTGAGCCCCATGTTAAAATTCACTACTTTACAGCAGAAAAAAAAACATGTTTACAGCCTGATACAAATTGTGGTTTTGGTCATTTGGTAATTTTGCCCTTCATGACATCTGTGAGGGGGGTGAATTTTTTTAATAATTTTTTTATAACTCATTCATATACATTATAAAAAGCCTAAAGTTCTGTATAATTAAGGGCATGGCCACTTTGAGTGACAGGTGGATAGCCATTTATCCGCTGTCTGTTATTCATCGCATCACCTCAGCTCCGCCCACGTCCCGTCTCTTTGCCCATATTCTGTTATCCGGGCGTGATGCGCGATGACGCATTGCCAAGAGGATCTGCAGCCAGTGGGTGGTGGGAAGCAGCAGCGACCTGCCAGGGCAGGATGTGCTTGATGGCCTCCGTCTGCTTCTAGGCAGCCGAGAACTGCTGGGAAATAGGGGTGTTCGGGAAACAATATTTATCATTTATTGAGCCAGAGATGGCACTCCTGGGACACCATGGTGAACATCATCTAAACCAATGGACCAAGTGGGGACTTTCGTCGCCCGGAGATCCCGGAGGAGCTCAGGGTCAGTTCTACCCTCGTGCATGTCCATGAGTGCCAGGGCCTGGTGCACCTGGAGCAACAGCATGGCATGCAGGGCGGACGCAGCCTGTCCACAGGCTTCCAACTCATCTGTGACGTCTGACGTACATCCAACGCGACCGATTGAAAGGGAACAGGATATAAATCAAAACTGCCTTATAATTACTGAATAAAATGTTGACCCAGGATGAACTATAGAACTGTGCAGCTTTGGGGCTGTTGATGGACTCATCTACTCCATCTATGTTTTGATCATCGATGTGAATCTGATCAAGACATACTATTTGACAAAAGCAAGATTTTTTCTCAGACTTTTGATTTTAAATTTTTGTTTTGTTTTATTTGTTTTAATCAAACATACCCACATTCAAATGTATTTTTAAAAAAAATGATAAAACTTTTTGGGGGGGTTTGTTTTTGTTTTGTTTTCTCAAGCAGAGGGACTGTTATTTCTTTTAATATATTGCATATTCAGATATTCATACAATAAAATATTCTGGGGGCCATTAAAATTGTGACAATGATCAAAAATGCTGCCGCTGCCTGACAAATTTTTCAAAAACACTGGCAGGGAAAGAGTTAATATAAAGTGGGAACCTGTCAACACTAATACTTAATGATCTCCCAAGCATAGAGACAACAGTGAACGAAATTCTAGGTCTAATCCTAGTTGGGAAATATTAATTTGGGGACTTTTAGTCTATTAGACTATTAGTCTCAAGATTCTTCCCGTTAGTGAAAAAATACGAGCCGGATCTCTAGAAAATGCGTATAAATAGTACGAGTTTGCAATCTCGTGGAATGTATACGCCAAAATGAGTTTTGGCGTGCGTATGGTACGCGGATTTCCGCGTGCATATGAGACGCACTTTATGGCGTATTATACATACGAACCCCCCACCCCACCACCCTAAACCTACCCAAGAGCGTGTCATATGCACGCCATAAACCGCGTACCATACGCACGCCAAAACTCATTTTGGCGTATTCATTCTACGAGATTGCAAACTCGTACTATTTATACGCTGATAATAAATTAAATTCCTTAGTGGTCTTGAGGTAGACATTTTGTATTGTGTCGAAGGTTACAGGTTCTAATCCGCCCTCATACAGTTTTTTTTTTTTCTTCATTAAAATCAAAGATGTTCAATTATTGTATATTAAGAGCATGGACACGTTTGTAGGCATTTTGTTTTGTGATTTCACCAGAAAGAATAGAATCCCGGCAAAGCGATAGATTGACGCGATTGTCTGTGTGAAAACTGCACACAAGCCAAAAAAGGCTTGTAAACCCTGCCTACTTGACAGGCCATCTCAAACCTTTTTTATATTGATGAATGCCGTTAAACCTGAGGCAGACCAAACTAAAAATTTAACTTTTAAACTGTCATCCTAACATACAGAGCGCTGCGTAATGGAGTGCAGCAGAGCAATAATTTCACATATTGGGGGGGACAATAATTATTTGGGGGGACTTCTCTATGTCTATGGTGGTTACGGCCCTGTCTCTTTGTGACTTGTATTCTTGGAGTGTCTTTCTGTAGACTGACATTTAGTGAATGATTTATTATTTGATAACTTGCAGACACACCCATTTTGCTTATGTCACTTAAACACAGAACCAGGAAATAGCAATCTCCTGAGTTTAGGGAAAGTGAAACTTAAGTGCAGTTGTCTAGGAAACAGAAATCTCCTGAGTTCAGGGAAATAGAAACTTAAGTGTAGTTGTCTAGGAACAGATATCTTCTGAGTCCAGGAAACTTAAGTGTATTTGAGCTATTGTGACTCTGGATGGTGGATGAATCACGATACTGTATCAGCTTCAATACAGAGGACGGAGAAACAGGTATGAACTTAAAACTAGGCACTGAGAAAGTAATGCTAACAGGCTCATTAAAAGGTAACATTCACACTGCAGATGTCAACAGAAATGTACTGTAGCTGTAAGCAGGGCCGGCTGGTGGGATTGTGGTGCTCTGTGGAGATAATATCATGAAAATGGGCCACACAAATGTAATTGTCATAACATTACAAATATGTTTTTTTTAAAGGAAAATCACTAAAATTATAATTTCTTAATTCAAAGACAAATACCTATTTAACCCAGTATTAATGTATATTTGTTTGTTCGCTTTACTTTTAGTAAAAAAAAAAAAAAAGTACACAAACAAATTAAAAGATGGGACAGAGGAATCAGGTATACCAATGTGTGGAAAAATAAAATAATATAATTCAAATTAAATCATTTAAATCGGGCCTACACACAGATCACTGTTTGAATTTGTCGCTCAGATTATTCTTAAGAAAACATGTCAAACTTTATGCAGTAGAAGTGTTTTTGCTATCCAAATTTTGCTAATTGTTCTGAGGAGCTATGGTATTTAACTAAATGTCCCAGCAATACACCACTACATGAAAAATAATGCAGATTACTGTGTTACTGTTCATTATTTTACTGTTTGCTACTTCTGTTTGTACTGTTGCTTTATTTGTGTCACTGTTAGCATTTGTTGCTTTGTATAGCTATCTTTTATATGTATTTAGTTTGTTCACCATCATTAGGCCTCATTCATGAAACTTTCGTAAATATACAAGCGTGCAAATTCAGAGTAATTTGCACCTAAAATTGACCTTTATTTAACTCTCATCTGGATGCACGTATTCACTAGTGAAACGTGTATAATAAAAAGAATTCCAAACATTCGTAAATGGGTCGCAAGTTCACGGTTGTTCTTAATTTGCATAATCCCGGCCCATGAGTTACAACTATGCAAATTACATGACCAGGAACACTAGAATTTCCTGGACCTCCTTCTCAGGTTTGGCTCCAGTATTATGCATAAATGCTAAAGAGACCAACTGGCCATATGCCTAGCAATATCCAATTATTCACCAAAAGCACTTTTTACCAAAGCAAATTTAGCCAGATGTTGGCTTATGTTGCTAGGGCTGGTCGATTCCGAAATTTTTGGAATCGATTCCGATTCCAATTCCTGTTTCCGGAATCGACGGAGTCGATTCCAAGAATCGATTCCCCACTGTTGTTTTCGATTCCTTTTCGATTCTTCTTTTTTTTTTTAACAAAATCGATGGTGAACCTCCGGAGTGACCGCAGGATACAAGGATGTAGAAAGTATCCTTCTCTGAAACTTTATTTGTAAAATGATGATACGTTTCCATAACTCTGATGAATTTTAAATGATGGATTCTCCTGAAATGGCCCATATAGCCCAGAAGTAAATGCGATTTAGCCTAATAAATCAAAAGGATAGCACATTATTCATGGATGTGCATTTATTGCATGTTTAAAACTACATGACATGTCTAAAATGCATGTGCACAGTTAAGTTAAATAACTACATTCAAATAAGTGCTTGCACAGAATGTACGAGGTAAAATAACCACAATATTAAAGAAAAAGAATTATATAAGAGTGCGCAGTTTGTCAATCAGATGCGCGAGCAAGTTGCGTTCATTACTATAGCAACATAGACTCGGTCATTAAGCTGTACTAGGCGCATTTTCTTTCTGTTATCAATGGATTAATGAAAATAAAAGAAAATAGAAAATTAAAATAAGACCCTCACATCTGCATCTGTAAGCAGCGCTCAAAACCTACCGTTGTGGATAACAGAACCATTTCACAATTTAAAATTATGGAGTTTTTGTGTGCAAAATGTAGCAAACTTGTCCACGATGCAGCATCACAGAAGGAAACAATGACAATAAACACTATTAAACCAAGTGAAGGAAAGGTATAGTAATAATCAGCGATATGGGTTCTCATATGGCTCGATTTGAACGTTTCATACCATAAAAATAAGTAGTTAGAATTACGTTCTAGTGACGCCATCACACAATGACGCAAAAAAACGCTGAATTGCTTTATTTTTAACTCGTAATTTGAAACTAAGTGTTCAAAAGAACCTTTTGCAAAAAATAAATAGACTTCCAATCATTATTAGTAAGCGAGAGACAAGTGAATAAAGAGGAGTCGATTCCCCGAGATGGAATCGATTCCAAACGTTGGAATCGACTCTCGATTCCCAACGCCTTGGAATCGAGGAATCGATTCTTTTTGGAATCGATTCCCAGCCCTATATGTTGCTGGCATTAGATGTTGGTGCTTGAAAGGACTTTGTAAGCGTTTTTTTTTTCAGCTGAGATACTTTGGTTGCTATGATACAGAATATCCATGGCAGTAATGCGTTACTAGTATCTCATTTTGAAGAATATTACTGAATATGAAAATGCAGTGACTATTAACTACTCCAATGTTGTTCAGTCATTATACAAGTAGGATGGATGATTGGTTGGTGTAGTATTTGTCTTGCCCGTCCTCCACTGTGAGTGGACGGCTGGGTAAAATTTACAGGGACAAGTGGTGCCTATTAACCAAAGTTAAACAAGTGAAAAGAAAAAGGCAGGTCAAACTCCTGAAATATTATTATGGTAAATAATGCATTAAAGTGCAGTCATCAGTTTACCTAAATTAGAATACAGAACATTCAAATATTTCATGCACCATTTACTTGTGGTAGGGAACAGGTGTAAATTTCTTTCATACCAACTAAAATGTTCAAAATACAATATTTTCATTAATCTGAAAATTAACATCAGAACAGCTTTACGAACGATTTACACAAAAACTTGTTCTGCGCGTGTTTAATGAATGAGTGTGTTAAATTAATAGGGCCATGTACATCCATAGTCAATGACATGGAAGACATGGTTTTGATATAATTGCAGATACAACAGCAAGTTCTTCTTGTGGGCAATATCCACTAGTATGTTTGGGCCCTAGACATCCATCTATGCTCTAGTCTGGTCCTGGCTGCAAATAGTTTCAGCTCTCAGCCTATTTGTATTGAAATTGTAAAAATATGCTAAGCAAATACTGGGTCAGATTCATGTTTATTATACTTACAGTTGCAGCTTGAACTAGGTCTTATGCTTCATGATAATTAATGTATGATGGTGGTAATTGATCATTCATCCCTGACTTTGAACCTACAGCCGTTTGTTAAAAGTCCAAATAAGTTACCTTTAAACTACCTCACCCTACTTTTCCTGGATTCAGCTGGTCACATGATGGTTTAGTTGCTCATGGACTGTGAAATGCCAGTGAGAGCTGATTGTGATGTGTGTCCTAACAGCTCTCTGCACAGACAGCAGTGGAGGACAGTGAGAGGATCTTCACTGAGCTCATCCGCTTCATTGAGGGAAGCTGCTCTGAGGCCACACAGCAGATCAGAGATCAGGAAAAGACTGCAGTGAGTCGAGCTGAAGGACGACTGGAGCAGGAGATCAATGAGCTGAGGAGGAGAGGCGCTGAGCTGGAGCAGCTTTCACACACACAGGATCACATTCATTTCCTTCAGGTAACAGAGAACTAGAAGACTCGAAGAGAAACATTTTATGAGAGCAGAATGAGCAGTTGACTGAAGTGTTGATATGTATGTTTGGTTATTATATATATAGGTGCTGGTCATATAATTAGAATATCATCAAAAAGTTCATTTATTTCACTAATTCCACAAAAAGCGAAACGTGTATATTATATTAATTCATTACACACAGACTGATATATTTCAAATGTTTATTTATTTTAATTTTGATGATTATAACTGACAACTAAGGAAAATCCTAAATTCAGTATCTTAGAAAAATTAGAATATTACTTAACACCAATACAAAGAAAGGATTTTTAGAAATCTTGGCTAATTGAAAAGTATGAGCATGGCACTCAATACCTTTGCCTGAATTACTGCAGCAATGTGGCGTGGCATGGAGTCAATCAGTCTGTGGCACTGCTCAGTTGTTACAAGAGCCCAGGTTGCTGGACCTCAAGCAACGTGGATTGTGTGCCTGTCCTCTCTCCCTCCAGACTCTGGGACCCTGTATTTTCAAAGAAAATGGAAAATGTACTTTCACCAGAGAACATAAGTTTGGACCACTTAGCAGCAGCCCAGTCCTTTTTGTCTTAAGCTCAGACGAGACGCTTCTGATGCTGTCTGGTGTTCAACAATGGCTAGACACAAGGAATCTGAAAGATGTATGTCTTGCATACATCTGTGCGTAGTGGTTCTTGAAGCACTGACTCCAGCTGCAGTCCACTCTTTGTGAATCTCCCCCACATTTTGAACGGGTTTTGTTTTACAATCCTCTGCAGGGTGTGGTTATCCCTATTGCTTGTATACTTTTTTCTACCACATCTTCTCCTTCCCTTCACCTCTCTATTAATGTGCTTGGACACAGAGGTCTGTGAACAGCCAGCCTCTTTTGCAATGACCTTTTGTGTCTTGCCCTCTTGTGCAATGTGTCAGCGGTCGTCTTTTGGGCAAGTCACCAGTCTTCCCCATGATTTTGTAGCCTACAGAACTAGACAGAGAGACCATTTAAAGGCCTATGCAGGTGTATTGAGTTAATTAGCTGATTAAAGTGTGGCCACAGATGTCTTCAATATTGAACCATTTCAGAATATTCTAATTTTCTGAGATACTGAATTTGGGATTTTCCTTAGTTGTCAGTTACAATCATCAAAATTAAAAGAAATAAAAATTTGAAATTTATCAGTCTGTGTGTAATGAATGAATATAATACGCAAGTTTCACTTTTTGAACGGAATTAGTGAAATAAATAAACTTTTTGATGATATTCTAATTATATGACCAGCACCTGTAATTATTAGGGTTTTTTTAGATTTTTTTTTTTTTTTTTTTTTTAGAAATGCGAAATCCATGAACTTAATGCTACCAGTTTAAAAAACACTAAAGAGACAAACTGGACGATTTCTTCAAAAAGTTTTTTTTTTCTCCAGAAATAAGGTCTCTAATGTAGAACACCATATTAGAAATGTCTTAGGAATGGATGGAGGGATCATTGTGGTAACACGTTCAATAGTCCACTTTAGTCTTTCTACGGACTATAAGTAACTTTGCAACTACATGTCAACTAGCAGCCATTAGAGTATTAGAAGATTGTCTGCTTAACTCTTTCCCCACCAGCATTTAAAAACAAAAAAAGTTGCCAACCACCGCCAGAGTTTTTGACCATTTTCACCAAAATTGAATAGCCCATAGAATATTTTGTTTTAAGTATCTGAGCATGCAATTTATCAAAAGAAAGAGCTGATCCTCTTCTTTTAAACAAAACACCCAGTTTTATTCTAGCTTCTTGAATTCCTTTTTTATTAACACTTGAATATGGGTAAGTTTAATTAAAAAAACGGAACATTTTGAACAAAAAGCTGAGAAAATCCAGTTTTTGGCCTGGATGCGTTTTTCCATAAATAATGGGAAATTCCGTGTTTGGCGGGTAAAGAGTTATAATCTGGTAACACTTTATTTTGATGCTCCCCAGCCACTAAGTAACTTTGCAAGTATGTCAACTTATTCTACTAGCCCTAACAGTGTACTAATACTATAGTTTATAGTATGAATGTGCAAATGAATGTGTTAGTTGACATGTAGTTGCTTTCTTGTAGCAGTTAGTCGAAATAAAGCTGTAAACATTTTTTTCTAGTGACATAACAGTTACACTGTTGATTTCCACAGTCATATTCAACAACATGGAGGCCAGGACCAGAAATGACTTCCTACAATGTAAGTTATTAAGAAAACAAAAATGTCTCCTGTTATGCACGTAACCTTGGTTCTCTGAGATGAAGGAACAAGACATTACATTAGTAGTTGATGCCATAGGGGAAACACATTTCCCCGAATATCCTGAAGCCCTATTAAATAATACACTGGCCAATGGCCTTTGAGCAATCCAAATAATGGTGGGTTGTCCTACTTATAAAAAAGTGCACAGCACTGACTTCATAGTCTTTTAACTGAAAGTCAGTCAGCATAGTTTTGTTCAAGCCATTGAAACTTGTGATAAGCAAAGCCGTTGACAGAAGATAAGCTGCCTATATAGGCGATCTAAGGGTGTGTTCAGACTTGTAGTGATTAACGTTAACATTTTGACACTGCCATGCATGAGAAAGAGGGCTCCTGAAGAGGGAGTAACTTCTCGAACACCTGAATAAGGTTTCTAATATATAACTGTGTATTGCTGCTCGTGGATAGGGTGTTGTTGCGTGGGTGCATAAAAGGAAAAAATAACCTTATAACTTGATCTGATGCAAGAGCTTCTTATAACTAACATCATGAGACAGCAAATACAGCAGTTATCCATCAACCATAGAATCAAGTATCTCATAACAGAGCCAAAACAGGAGGGGATTTTAGCTGGGTGTTTGATAAGAAATGAACAAGCACATGTTGGCTAAGGACCTCTCCAAGGCATCCTCACATCCCTGTGCAACAGGGAATTTCACAATTCAGAATTGAATTGAGAATGACTCCTGAATTTCCAATTCAAGTTCAATTCTTGAATTTGAATTGACGTCAAAAACAGGATCTAGAATTACAATTCGAACTTGAATTAAAGGAAGCAGAATTTAAATTCAATACAAATTCTTAGAAATTCATATACATGTGCATTTTGCCATATCAGCTTCCTCGGCACCTGTTAAGAGTATCTTTAGAGTTACAGAAAAATGCATACAGTTACGGGTCATTGATTTCAAGAATTTGATCATTATCTATATTTCAGAACAAAATGTATCCAGGGTTGAGGAGTGACTAGACTGTAAAAAAATGAATCATGGGTCTTGTAATTTTCACAAAAAAATATTAAGGTGATAACTAAAAGTGTATATTTTCTTAAGAAATGTGTGGTTCAGTGTTGTATAGAAAATATTGAGAACATTTCCCTTAATTAATTATTTATTACCTTAATTAATTCCCTTACTTAATTTATTCAGGTAGATTACAATAATAATAAAAAACTGGTAAAGCTACTTGAATATTATGTGTAATATTGTTACCATATTTTTTATAGTGTGTAATATTGTTTACAGTGTAGTTATGTGTAATTAAATTGTTATTAAATTACAAAATTAATTGAATTGTATTACTGAGGTAAAATGTTTAATTAAATTAGTTAATCACATTAAAAGGAAATTGCTTTCCAAATAAAGTAAACCAAACCAAATTTATAATAACTTTATATAACTTACAACAGTGAGCAATTACATTTCCAAAGTAACCCAATGAATGTATGTGAGATTCAACACATTCTTTCTGTTGTGTGACTGTGTGGCATTTCTTTGAATTGCCATGAATTTAATTCCACTTCCTGTCATTCAAATTCAATTCCGCTGGAGTGGTATGTGGCGGAATTCTCTGAGCTAGCGTATCTGGTGAACTGGCCCGATTCCCTGCTTAACGCTGTGTTTTTGATGGGTCTGGATGAGGACACCATTCGATTTCGTGACACTCCTTGTTCCTATTCCCTGGTTGAAACCATCAATTTAATCTTGTTCCTCAATGGTTCCGCATATGAAATTGAAGAAAGTGTGTGTTTGCCTCATCCAGGCCAATCAACAACATCCGCGACCGGGCCAGTTCGCCAGCAGCCGGGTGCCTCCACCCATCCCTCCAGTGGACCGTCCGGTGAGATCCCGCCTGCCAAGAAGCCAAGGAGGCAGAGGAGGGCCAGCAGGAAGCCCTCGCCTCCAGCCGAGATTGCAGCCACCGCACCGGAGCCAGCAGAGGAGGGCTGGTTGATAGATTTTTGGGCCGAGCCGCTCCCGGCTTTCCAGAGCCCGCTCCCAGGATTCCAGAGCCCGCTCCCAGCATTCAAAAGCCCGCTCCAGGCTTCAGCTTGTCTTCTTCCCAGAGCCGCCCCCAGACTCCCACTCCAGCCGCCCACGAGCTCCCCAGCCTATCCCCTAAATTTAGGCGGCTATAGGTCTGTGGGTGGGGAACATAGGGGTGGGACTCCTGTCCAAGTCTCCAGCATAGGGGCTCCAGCTCCAGCTCTCCAGCTCCACCCTGGGCTCTAGTCCTGCTAGTCATGGCCTGTGGGTTCATCCTGTGGCCCCCCAAGGCTCCGGACCCGCCATGGCCACCCATGGCTCCTGACCCACCATGGCAACCCAAGGCTCCTGACCCACCATTGCCTCTGCCTCACCCTGAAGCTCTCCATGCCCGCCCCCCCCCCTCCCCGGTGGACTTCGTAAGGTGCGAGGACGCGCCTACCGGGAGGGGGGAGTAATGTCACGTATGGTCTTTGTCTGTTGTGTTTTCCCCATGTACTTTCTGGTTTCAGTTTTGTCACATGTTCCTTTGTTCTGAGTTTTCCCGCCACAGTTCAGTCCCCTCGTTAGTGTAGTATTGTCAGCTGTGTTTAGTTATCTGTGCCACCTGTCCCCTTCTTTAGTCAAGTCATCAGTGTGTATTTAAGTTCCTTGTGTTCACTCTGTCTTTGTCCGGTCTTGATGTTATCACTACGTTAATGTTCTCTTGATGTAATGTTATCCTAGTGATGCTAGTTTCCTTGATGTTCGTTCAGTAATGTGTTAGATGTTCATTGGAAAGCCAGTTTATCTTGACTAAAGTACTGTATCTTTTTGTGTTTGGAAGTCTTGAACTCCTCATCATTGGCATCACGCATAACAATTGGGTGCGATCTTGAATCTCCAATCTAGAGAATCTAGAACGCTAATGGCCAGTGTCTTATGCTGACATGATTCAGGAGGGCTTCATTGTTTGTGGAGAGTGGTGTTTCCCCATAGCTTCAGCTACTCATGCAATGTTGAGTGAACCAATATCGAAAGGAAATTCACTGATTATGTTCATGTCCCAGGTATTTGTCAAACAAAAGAAAAAAACAAACCCTATTTGAAAATGATTTTCCTTGAAACTATCTACCATTGCATTGACAGGTTCAGACTACATATTATGGTACTATATATACATAGTAGGCTATGGTACTTTTTTACCACTAGATGCATACATTTTCTCGAGCACAACACTCAGAAGCAAGGACTTGGTTCTTTTCATTCCTTACACCAGCTACCAAAAGGCTTGCTGTCTCTGCATATTGCTTCTATCCACACCCAGCACCATTTCTTTTTAAGCACTTTATGAATTAGGACATCTTCCCCATGCTTCATAAATTTACCTTCCATCCTGCTAAATATGTTCGCTCAAGTATTTGCAAATAAATTAAAGAGAATTAGCAAATATGACTAAAATGTCCAGGTAGAAACTGTCAAAATGGCAGTCAAGAAATTAATTGACTTAACCCTCAGAAAAACATTTTCAATGTCAACAGTAATAGTAATCCAATTTAAGTGCAAAAACTACCAATATGAGATCGTAAAAAAGCGACGTAATTAGCAATAATTTTACACACGTTAATTCACACACCTGCCAAAATGTGTAATTTATTGATACTGTGCGATAATCCGCCAACCAAAAACTAACGACGATGCGTTTACGCTTGTGTTGCGCTTTGACAGATCTATAGTAACGTAACCCTACTTCTTTCAAAAAGTACATAGAACACAATGCACTTAGCATGGTCAAAACTGATTAATCGCTGATTCAAACCTCTTTCAGCAGCTGTCAGGGATGAGTAGAGCACGGTATAGACAGGTTAAAATTTGCAGATGTACTGATCAGTGTTCACATGATGATAGACATTTTATTTGATTGATACATTTTATTTGATTACCATCATTCTTGATAATATGTTTGTATATATAAATTTCATAGGACTATTACTATTAATCATTTGAATAAATTAATGATCAAAATAAATTGTTAATCTAATTCATAATCATTTATTGAATTTAGTTGACTAGACATGTTTTGTTGAAATTTTAATAAACAAAACAAATGGTTTCAAGGTTGTTAAAATAAAACAATTGTGCAACCCGACCCCCCCCCCCCCCAACTATAATTTAATAATACAGTCTATTTATTAAATAATTATTTAATACTGTGATGCTGTGAAACTGATGTTTTCTGAGATGGTTATCGTCATGAAAATCTCATTCTATTACAACCACACGGGAAAGTCCCCCACCACCACTGTTAACAAAAGTAACTCAGTAACTTTTACTCTTTTTAACTTTTAAAATGTTATTTTTACTTAAGTAAAATTTAATTGAAGTAATAGGATTTTACTTGAGTAGAATATTTTATTAATCTTTTCACCTCCGATATCAACACATTTTTATTTTTTTCACAGCCAAACACTGCACGCCAGAGATTTGGCAAGGTCCTGGAAAACTTTAAGCCCTGAGAGTTTTATAATTAATAAATGTAAATTATGATTTACCCCAGGTATCTAGTATGCTCTAACGAGACACTGCTGATACACTTAAAGGAAACCATGAGTTCAGCTATATTAAAAGATCAAACAGATTCAGAATTTCTGATTGTCATGTGTTTTCTCTCCATCAGACTCCATTCAGCTTACTCTGGATTCTAACACAGTAAATGAACACCTTCGTCTGTCTGAGAGGAACAGAGTGATTACTGGTACTCTCACAGAGCAACCATATCCTGATCATCCAGACAGATTTGATGGATATAATCAGCAGGTGTTGTGTAGAGAGAGTGTGTGTGGACGCTGTTACTGGGAGATTGAGTGGAGTGGGATGTTTGGTGTGGATATATCAGTGTCATATAAGAGCATCAGGAGGAAGGAATGGGGTAACGAGTGTTTGTTTGGATGTAATGATCAGTCTTGGAGTTTGATCTGCTCTCCCTCCAGATACTTATTCATTCATGATAGCATACAGACTGAACTCCCTGTAGAGTCCATCAGCCATAGAATAGGAGTGTATGTGGATCACAGTGCAGGAACTCTGTCCTTCTACAGCGTCTCTGACACAATGACCCTCATCCACACAGTCCAGACCACATTCACTCAACCGCTCTATCCTGGGTTTAATGCTTTTGTTGGATCATCAGTGAAACTGTGTTGATGCATCAAAATAGATGGCAGAAATATTCTACCTATAATACTTTGAGCTGTATGATAAATTTTTAGTTTTTTAAAAATAAAGGTGAGGTTAATTTTTCATCAACACTTGACCTATTAATACTATTTACTATTCTACACTTACTATTCTATAAATATTTTATTTTAAAGCAAAACTTGCTATGTGTACTGTGCTAGACTAACTGCTAGTCACAGCACACTTGCCCTATTGTAGGTTTGATAGCTTCAATTGCTCTCCCCATTTGTAAATCACTTTGTATGAAAGTGTCTGCTAAATGATTAAATGTAAATGTAATCTATTGTTTTTAAAAGTGGATGCTTAGAAATGTTAAAATACTATTAAGTATAATAGTTGAATTATGTTTTTGTTAGAATCCATTGATTGGATATGGATTGTTGATTGGTTTCAACCCTGATCTAGAATAAATAAAGAGTCATCTGAATCATTTTCTATTGTTTCCAAGTTTCTAGTATGCCTAATAAGACAATTGCTGTGTTCGAGATGGCATGTTATCATACTACTTATACTATTTCCTGTAGCATCTAATATGAATACTGTGCATAGTATGCACATTTTCTGAATGCATGCTACCCGGATGACCTGCTAATTTTGCCAGAATCTGCTTATACAGCTGAAGTACACCGAGATGAGTAGCAGAGGCATAACTACAGACTGTGCAGCCACACTGGGGCTTGTGAGGCCAGCACATTCACTTGCCAGATGTCAGTAGAAATGGAATCAGACATGATTTCAATTAAATTAAATTCAAAGGCTCCTTTAGACAAAGGATCAACAATAATCCTTTAGGTGAGTGTATATATATATATATATATATATATATATATATATATATATATATATATATATACACCAGCAGTGTTTCATGTTAGTTATATTATCAAATATAATATTTTAAAGAGCTTTCCTAGGAATTTATTCAATGCACACAAACACCATTCAATCAGCTGTCTTTTAATGTTTATGAAATTAAAGACAAAAAGCCTAGACAGAGTCTTTCCATTCCATTATGGTCTGGCCAGATGCTACCACTTTCCCGTAAACTGGGAATGGCCAGTGAGATTACTTTTTGCTTGGCCACACATTTTACATTCATAATGGAAATGTTCATTTGTGTGACACTTCTTTGGTGGCTCCCCTCTTCCCACACACTCTTGATCCTGTCTGTTGAACGCTGTCAATTCTAAGGAGCTGATGGCTGGTCAACAGATTTTGTACATTGATTGAGAGATTTTTGTTTTTAAAATATACAACTTATAATACAAACTTTAAAAAACCATAACTTACTATAACTATTTTTTTTATTTATTTTAGTTTGCAAATTAAAACAAAAAAATAATGTGTACAGCACAACACAGTACACAGCACAGCAAATACACTTAATTGAAATATACATAAAAAAAACTAAATAATACCTAACTATATACATTACTATTTACCCCAATTAAAACAAATCAAAAGCTCCCTATACACTCCTGCCACTGTGCAACCAGGCTATTCTCACAAAAATACGTATAAATAGTACAAGTGTGCAATGTCGTGGAATGTATACGCCAAAACTCATTTTGGCGTGTCTATGGCACGCTGTTTTTCGCGTGCATATGATACGCATTTTATGGCGTATTATACATTCGAAACTACAACATAACTACAACACAGTTGTTTATAATTATGTGTTTTCTTGTAGTGACGTCAAAAATAAAAATGTCTGTATCTGACTCGGAGTTTATCAAATGTTATGTCAGTTGTGATATTAAATAAAGCGTGCACTGTGTCAGCGGGAGATTTTATGGCTCATATTATCCCTCATGCAGTTACAGATGCAGCGTTTTGACTGAACATTCTTCTACTTCTGCTGCATGAGATGAGAACATATCTTTACAATTTTCTGGGTCTTAAAGGGTTAGTTCACCCAAAAATGAAATTGATGTCATTAATTACTCACCCTAATGTCGTTCCACACCCGTAAGACCTCCGTTCATCATCGGAACACAGTTTAAGATATTTTATATTTTAGTCCCAGAGCATATGCAGTCAATGCCCACTTTACTTTCCATGTCCAGAAAGGGACTAAAAACATATGTGGCATCAGTTAGTTGATTAGAATCTCTTGAAGCGTTGAAAACATATTTTGGTCCAAAAATATCAAAAACTTAAAGGGGGGGTGAAACACTCAGTTTCAGTCAGTGTCATGTCAATCTTGAGTACCTATAGAGTAGCATTGCATCCTGCATATCTCCGAAAAGTCTTTATTTTTTTTATAATTATATAAGAAAGATGCGCTGTTCCGAGTCTTTCCGAAAAAAGCCGAGTGGGTGGGGGCGTGTCATGTGAGCGGAGCTAAATAATGACGTGTGCAGCAGCGCGCTGCAGTGAGGAAAGTGAGTCGCTCTGTGAGGAAAGTGATTCGCTCAGTGAGGAAAGTGATTCGCTCTGTGAGGAAAGTGATTCGCTCAGTGAGGAAAGTGATTCGCCCGCCGCGTGAGGAAAGTGATTCGCTCTGTGAGGAAAGTGATTCGCTCAGTGAGGAAAGTGATTCGCTCAGTGAGGAAAGTGATTCGCTCAGTGAGGAAAGTGATTCGCCCGCCGCGTGAGGAAAGTGAGTCGCTCTGTGAGGAAAGTGATTCGCTCAGTGAGGAAAGTGATTCGCCCGCCGCGTGAGGAAAGTGAGTCGCTCTGTGAGGAAAGTGATTCGCTCAGTGAGGAAAGTGAGTCGCTCTGTGAGGAAAGTGATTCGCCCGTCGCGTGAGGAAAGTGCTAATACAGATCGACCGCCGGCCTATCAGTGGGTAAGTCAGTAGCTACTGGTTATATCACCTGTTTAGCATCCTACAAGCCAGCGCTTTGATGGGCGTAGGCTGTTGCTTTCGCTCTCTCCTTCTCTCTCTCTCTCACGCGCTTCCGGTAGAATTGTCCGTAAGGCCCATACAAGGAAATTCCGCCCCCACTAACGTCAATGGGGACGCATGATCTCAAAAAACTTGCCGAAACTTATGACTAACCGGAAGTAGTATTTTTGACAAAGAAATACTCCCATCAAACGTCCACCTTAACTTTTGAAACTTTGTCTATGTTTAGTATGGGATTCCAAGTCTTTAACAGTGTAAAAAGATCAGTATGCATGAAACAGCATTTCACCCCCCCTTTAAGCATTGTCTTCTCTTCCGCGTTCCTCCAAAAAGATTCAAACGGTGTGACTTGATCAACGATTTGGGTCGCCAATGTCACGTAATTTCCGCAGTTGGACGCGATCCGAACTGTTGAAATCACGTGACATTGGCGACCTGAATCATTGATCAATTCACACCGTTTGAATCTTTTTGGAGGAACGCGGAAGAGAAGACAATGCTGAATAAAATCATAGTTTTTGATATTTTTGGACCAAAATGTATTTTCGATGCTTTAAGAGATTCTAATCAACCAACTGATGTCACATATGGACTACTTTGATGATGTTTTTATTCCCTTTCTGGACATGGACATTAAAGTGGGCAGTGACTGCATATGCTCTGGGACTAAAATATAAAATATCTTAAACAGTGTTCCGATGATGAACAGAGGTCTTATGGGTGTGGAATGACATTAGGGTGAGCCATGAATTACATAAATTTCATTTTTGGGTGAACTAACTCTTTAAAAGAGTCTGCGTTTGTAAGATATATCCTTATTTCATGCAAAACGCTAGCTCGCTCTGTCTGGATGCATTTAAATCGGCTCTAAGTTTGCGTAACCTATCACACATGCGCACTTCAATAAGCCGACAGAAAGCAGGTTAATGCGTTAACATACAGTGCAAAATCAGGGTAAGAGGCAAAAAACAACCTGTCCCGACCGGTTTATGCTTACACCGTTTATGACCTTACTCCGATAAAAGAAAACGGGTTACCGCATTTACGTGGCCATGTTCATTGTCGGCTTATTAGGCATAATCGGCTTAAGAACGTGCATGCAAACGCACCCAGTAGATGGAGACTTCGGTTTTGCAGTTGCAGTTTTCTTTTCTTTATTGTGAACTGCAACATGCTTTTCATTTAGAGTTTTCTTGACATTTAAGGCTTTTGCATTTAGACTACTGTATTTTTACAGTATGCAAGTGCTGAACTTTAATACTGTATGATATTCAATATAATACTGTACTTAACATATATTCATTACATAATATATTCACCATACTTAGTTGTGAAGACTCTTTTTTTGCAATTAAAAATGAGTTTACTGTGTTACAATATACTTTTTCTGTAACTACATGCTCTGGATGTTGTGTTCTTCATTTTTTTTATTGTCTAATGAATCAGTTACAGTACAAGTGAAAGGGTTTTGAAGAATTGTTTTGATTTTGCCATGAGAGTCAGAGGTTTTGTGAATTTATATTGAATACTTGGATGTGTGTTTAATGTTTTGAGAAAAAGTTTTAGAATTTAGAAAAACTGAAATTCTAATCTAGAAAAACTAAACTAAAACTAAAGCACATTGTCTTTACATATACTTTTTAAAAGAAACATGTACAGGAAAGTTTTATACATACAATCTTGATTTACTACTGTGAATATATATATAAAAGTATTGCAAAAAAAAAAGAAGACTCACCACGAGGAGACAGTAGTTGTGTTTATTGGGACAAAAAACAGGTTCTTCTGTCCTAGAACCACTCTGCTGTCCTCCACCAGCTGTTTTAAGTGGCTGTAAATCATTACAATGAATTGTGGAAAAGGCAGAGTTTTCACTAGTGTCCTTGGGCCTGTGCTTGCTTAAACTCTTTAAAAAGCCGTAAGCAAACACATTCAAAGACCTGTGGACCCGCCTACCGATGAGTCATGAACAGTCTATGCAGAAGAGGGATGATATAATCTGGACTGTACGCTGTGCTAATCTATCGGCATACTATAAACTATTGAAGAACCAAATAGTGAAATTACCTCTCTGCTGCCTGCTGTACTGGAGCAGAGCCACTCTGCTTCCACACATCATCCATACACAACAATAACCGACGAAGGACAGAACAGAATGGGGAGTATAAATACACAGAGTGGATGAGGGAACTTATAAGACACAGGTGGAGATAAACTAATCAGTGACAAAAAAGGACAGGTGAAGACAGAACGGAACATTATTGTGACAAAACCATACATCAATCTTCTTCTTTCAGCTTTTCCCTTCAGGGGTCGCCACAGCGAATCATCTGCCTCCATCTAGTCCTATCCTCTGTATCCTCTTCTCTCAGACCGACTACCTTCATGTCCTCCTTCACTACATCCATAAACCTCCTCTTTGGGCTTCCTCTCGACCTCCTGCCTGGCAGCTCTAACCTCAGCATCCTTTTACCAATATATTCACCCTCCCTCCTCTGAACATGTCCAAACCATCTCAACCTGGTCTCTCTAACTTTGTCTCCAAAACATCTCACATGTGCTGTCCCTCTGATGTACTCATTCCTGATCCTATCCATCCTCGTCCCAAAGAGAACCTCAACATCTTCAGTAAACAAACAAACAAACCATACATCAATGGAAAGCGTATTTACTCAGAATAAGCTTGCCTTTCAGATGATGTATACATATTAATGTTTGTTGTTGTTTGGACACTAAAATTAGGATCCAAGTTATTCAACTAAATATACAAATTAAATGTATTAATTAGTTCATATTTGAATTCTCCAAATCAAACTAGCCAAATCAAATTGTGTTGCAATATTGTCCTGTTTAACACTGTGAAGCTGCTTTGAAACAATTGTCATTGTAAAAGTGTATTTATGTATTTTCTTCTTTTTGTTTTGGTCCATTACAATATATATATAACACAAAATTTGCTTTTTAATCAAAAATTATTATATATTCCAATTACTTATGGTGAATGGCTGAAAATAAAACACATGCTTAAACCTTTATGTATTGCACCTTCTTAGTAGAATACATCTTCAGGATTCAGCCATAAGTAGAGGTAATCACCCCCTTCATCTCGTCACAATGGCTGAGTATGTTGTTGGAGCAGACAGTCTCAAACCACTGGGCAAGTGGAAGTGGCCTGAAGGGGGCAGGAGCAGAAAATGAAGGTGCCGTTTTAGATTGGACCAGGGAAACCTTTCTCAAATGAGAGGTACTGCATGGTCCGTAGTGCCCATTCCTCACTCTGGACTTCCTCTACTGCTGACTGGAGGTAGGAGGAACTGTTGCCGCTGGTCCTTGTCATGAGGAAGGTCACACATTTTTTGTCCAAGGCTAGCTGAGAGGTCAACACTGCTGGAAACAGTGTCCTGTGTCCCACATCCAGTTGTGAAAGGATTTCCTGGCTCCATGGGCATACTGGCAACCTGCATGCACTGCAACGTAGATAGTCTTCACCTACCAAGTAGTAGTGACTATCCATGCCAATCACCTCCCAGACCTATGGGTAGATCCCTGAATGGTGCATCTTACAGCCACACTGTTGGCATTTTAAGAGGAATGCCCCACATCCTCATTGGTAGGGTTGGGCATCGTTTTGATTTGAACGATTCTGATTCCGATTCCAATTCTTACTTTCGATTCCGGTTCTTTTCGATTCTCGATTCCGATTCTTTGAGGGGTGGAGTCAAAACATCTCACATCGATATTCAATGCTATTTTCAATACCACGGGGGGGGGAAACACTGCATATACTGTCAATTAGATATATTTTATATAATTTTTTTTGTCTGTCTTTTGAAAGTCTCCTATATAAACATTGATCAATTACTATTAAAATTCTCTCTCAAATATTTGCTAACTCAATGTATTTTTTACAACGGGGTAATTGTGTTGCATAGCTTACACACAGCACAAGTAAGCTTGATTTCGAATGGTAAATTTAATTTAAAAAGACAACTAAATAGTAATTAAATAAGAACAAATAAACATATATCAAAAAATAGCACAAATAAATAAAATAGAATAAAATATATAAATGAAAGACTGCTTTATTTTTTCAGGTAGGTCTAACATTCAGGTAAGAAACTGAATTAAAAAATGCAAAGTGGCTAATTAAATTTAAAATAACATTGGATAATGTTTTTTGCAAAAAATTAAATAGTTTCATATAAAACCATTAAAGTTACACACGTTGATCAGTCAAGAGCAGTGTGATCGTTTGTCTTTTTGTAGTTTGACTTTGAATAACAAATGACTGCTGCCCCTTTAAGAACTGCCGCACTCATGGATCCTGAACACTGTTCCTGTTACTCATTCTTCATTTCTTTCTGAACTGTTTACGACTATGTTTACATTAATACTCTTCAAAATGTGCACTGACAATTTGGTTGATTGTATTTGACCAATAATAAGCTGGAAAAAGGAGCAAATATTTGCACTTGTATGTCAGAGGAGGCTTTATTACGGTATGTGTGTGTGTGCGCTTCAGATGTGAGCCTGAAATCTGAGGGATTCGTAGAATTAAGTGCAATCCCGCGCGAAATTCAGACCAATCACACACACTAAAACTAACATGCTGTCGTAAGGAAAAGTCCAGCAGAACGCGGTCAGAGAAGGAGAGGAGGGCGCAGCTGGGATCGATACTGTAGAAACTGAGCAGGCTATCGTATCTTTTCAGATATTTCAGTATCTATTTTTGACAACACTAGTTGCACTGTGCCGACCCAGGCTTTTTAAAAGTGAAATAAATCCACACTTCAGAGCACCGTTTACCGGGCTTCCATGGCTAAAAGAACAAGGGGGCGCGCAAGCACCGGAAATCAGGTGGCCATGGAAACCAAAACTTGCGCGTTTGGAACCGATGATCGGAACCGAAAACAAATTTTCGAAACGATTCAAATGGAATCGCTATTTTTTAAACGGTTCCAAGTTGGAACCGGTTCTCGATGCCCAACCCTACTCATTGGTGCCCATAAGAACATCCTCTGTCGGAAGTACCACCCGGGCTCAGGAGGAGATGGCTTGGGCTGCATTTGTGGATAAAACCAGTTCTCCTGGATCTTCTGCCTGAGCTCTCCTGTGGGCCAATATAGGCACTTTACAATCCACACCCAATCTGCTAGCTGGAGGACTCTCTTGAACTGACTGGGAAGAAAGCTTTCCAAATCAGTAACAGCCTGAGGCAGATGTGGTGTAGGCTGCAGTGAGGGTGCTGGATGTGAGGATGGAGTGGGCTGTGGAGATGGAGAGCACCATGGTTGTGAGGGGTGTGGGGATGGAGATGGAGATGGAGTGGGCCGTGGTGTCCTGGCAATGTTAGTCCGCGGAGATGGAGTGGACCGTGGTGGTGGTGAGGGCTGTAGGGCTGGAGAGTGATGTTAAGATAGAGTGGGTCGCGTGGATGGAGGCACTGGTATCTGTGCCAGCCGTGGAGATGGTGTGGGATTTTTTGAAGGACTGGCACATGGAGCCAACAGTGCCCCATAATGTCTGGACTCAATGGCCCTCATTTATCAATCTTGCGTAGAAACTGGTGTATATGTTGGCGTAAGATTATGCTTACACTCCTCTCATCGCCTGATTTATGAAGCTGTGCGTACCTCTGCAATCCAGGTGTACGCAATACTTGCCCTTGATAAATGTGGCGGCTGAAAACGATCGTCATTAGAATAACACGCCCCTATATATTCAAGTCTCCGCCTCCCCCACGCCCTCATTTTACGCCATGGACACACAGAAGACGGCAAAGAAGCGAAACTTCTCCGACGTGGAGATCGGGCATGCCTCAATCATCTTACTAGTCCACTAGTCAGGGCACTGATTAGGACATAAGTCAATGGGCTGACTCCCTGATCAGTGCTCTGACTACTGAACTAGTGAGATGATTGAGACCCGCCCATCGAGACCATCACCAGGGAAGTGGAAAAAAACCCCGAAATTGTTTTATTTGGGAGTTTAAAGTGTGGAATTAAAGGCACCTACAAAAACAAAATATGGACCCAAATTATGAGTTCTGTTAATAGTGTGGGGGTTGAGAAGCGCACTCCAGCAGTTTAAATAGCTGTTTGGATGATAAATTACCATCACAATGCATTATTTTACAGCACGTTTTGAAAAAAATAGCATTTAATTTCGTATCACGGCACATGTATTGGGGTGTACAATAGTGATTATGATGTGATGTGGAGTAAGATTCATTCACATTAATAATTACATGACAATTTGTAAGATTCTTCTTCTTATTATTATGATTATTATTCTTAATTACGCTTGTAATTTAGAAGAAGAATATCGTTTTTATTGATTTTTATTATTATTTAAAAGAAGAAGGTCATTTTTATTATTTTGTCAGTCTGAATTATTTTAGTCCCAGTCCGTGCGCAGCTGCCGGGCCAGACGGGCCTGAAACTTCAGATAGCCTAAAGCGCACAGGCTCGCGACTGGAGGAATACATATGCCTACAAATCAAACGCTTTGGTAGAGTCACACAAATTAAACATTGAAGTTCATGTTGCACAAAAATAAACACTGAATGTTGTTGTTGTGGTTTTTAACAGTGGGTCATAATATAGCATATCTTGTCAGTGCGTTTTGTGGTGTTAGGAATTGCTTTTCTGTGCATTTTCCCACTAACTCAAACGTGCGTACACCACCTCCTGAGCTGGCGTAGGATTTGAGTGTGCCGTACGCCAACGTCCATATTGATAAATCTCAAAGTCACCGTGGGTTTGGGTGTACGCAAGGTGTACGCAGTTATTCTGCGGAACTGTTTACTGTTGTATCTTATACCTACCTTTTAGAACCCACAAGTGCACACAATATGCCTGCCAAACAGGTCCACCGTATTTCCCCTTTGCAGGGGACAGGCATCAATCCACTTCAGGGCCTCCTTCCATGTTTTCCTTCCAGGCTATTTGCCTGTACTGAACTGGAAGGTCACCAGGGCATACCTATGGCAGACATCATTCCAATAGGCAGAGGATTTGCCTGTCTCGGTCATATCTGAAAAGAATTGTGGAACAAATCAATGTAGTTGGCTTTTGGCTGTGATATGTAATATGGCAACAGTAGAATTGAGTTGAACATCTGTTTTGTCAGCATGCAGTTTAAACTTGCAAATAAAATAGCTATCAGCATAATTGTATATTAAACAACTTTCACAACATCAGGCTGTAATATTTAATTTTATTCATTCAATTTTGTCTACCCCAAAAGATCTGGGGAACATAACCATATTATTCTACAGTTCAACAATTATTGAAATCTATATTGTAGTCTTCGTAGTTCATGCTGTTAACTTAACCTTCTATGCCACAGTGTTTTTTCCCTCCTTTAATAAAAAAAATACATACATATAACATCACCTGACATGTCAAAATTAAATATATTTTTATAAAATAAATATGTGCATCAATATGTAAAGACAGATGTTTGATTATTAAAACAAACTAACAAACAACAAATAAAACAAATAACATTTTCCAATGCATACGTATATTGGCACACCCACAGGAAAAAAAATAGAAAACAATAAAAAAGTAAATACTAGTGTTTTTGAACCATACTCTAGTAAATTGTAGTATACTGTATATGTATATACACAGTATACCCTGATATGTCACTAGACATTAAGAAATCATGTTAATTTCAAATACTTATATCACTGACAACAGTAGTCCGTCCAGGATATTGTCATTTAAAAGTTGTTGTTGCAGCCCTCAACTGATGTTGACGTTGACATGTTGTGTTTTGGCCTGAAGCTCCGCCCTCCACCTATCTAGCAATCACAAAGTCAGTAGTGCTTCATCTGGGTTGCCAGCTCTGCTCTAGTTACCACAGCTACAGCTACAAACTTTTTAGATAAAAAAAATCTAACTTTACGAAACCTAAAAGACCTCGTTATGAATCAGAAAAACATTGTGTCTAAAATGAAACAAGGATTCGTATAAGAGATGCCTTTAAAAGATGGAAACAGGTGAAAATGGAGAAGAATTTGAAGACAGACGCCAACGTTGCTAATTTTCTGCTGGTCAGGTAAGGTTCATCTATGTTTGGCTAACTTGTACTTGTTAGGTTAGCGCATATGGCAGAGGTAGGTAATTTAATTGGAAAGGTAACGTTAAGGAATTGTTTGGGAAATAAAATTTTACACGGCCGTCAATAATAAAAACGGTCGTCATTGCTAACATTAGTAATGCATTATCAGAGCCCGTTTCTCTGTCATTAGGCTAAGACACTGAGGAAAATAACATTAGCATGCCCATTATGGCAATGCGAAAACGTATTTTAGACAGTAGCCTAAAGTTACCTTAGTGGACAACACATGCTGCAATTTGACCTGTATGACCATTGCTAATGTTATTTAGTTACTTTCAATCTTTTCTGATCGGACTGAATACAACCATGACAGCCATTGGTGATATTGAACGTGTAATTGTGGTGTAATTTGGCCCATGTTATACTCGCTGTGACAAATGTGTTGGTTATTTGTTAGCCTAATTATGACAAAAACGCTCGTCTCTTAAGCTATTATGGCCCCAGTGTGACAGTCTTGTTTGGACGGTCTTTCTGCCTAGTGGAGCTGCACAATGAGGAATAACACATGGAAATGAAGGATCCAATCAAGAAAGAATAAATCAGTTCCACAGCTTATCTCGTTAGTTCTGCTCTTTATTTAATGTTCTTTTTTTTAATCCTTTTAAACTCATGAAATATTTTAGCTTTGTGATCGTATAGTGGATTATTTTTGAAAGTGAGACGTTATAATAAACATTTTCAATGAATTAATCACAAATCAACAATTAAATTAAATTCCATATTAAGGGAAACATCCCCACCTAGCGGTGAACATGTGCAATGCATGAATAAAACAATCCATAAACCAATAAAACATTTTACAAACATACATGAACAATGAGGAAATAACACGTGGAAATGAAGGATCCAATCAAGAAAGAATAAATCAGTTCTACATAAAACACAAGACAAAACACAAATTAATTACGATTGTGCCACATAATACAAGATGCAAGCATAAAGGGTCATGAAACCCCAAAACACTTTTTTTGAGATGTAAACAGGTATAGGCTGCACATCATTGAAAACACTAAGGGTACTCATTAATGGTATTCATATGTGAAAATAGTTATTTTTGCATTTTTCGCGATTCTGCGAAATTTCTGTCTTCCGGTTTGAAAAGCTTAGTCGGAGCAACGTCACAAGTGCTGACGTCGGCGCGGCCTTTTCGGCCCAAGTATGGGCTGCTGGGCACATGCTGACTTCCACCGCTCCGAGCGATTCTCGATATATATTCATGACATAAAGTTCATTCAGTCCAATCCCTGCGCTGTAGTATGCGTACAAGATAATTTAGTTAATATGCATGAGACAGTCACTTCTGTCAGGCTCGTCTTCCATCATTATTGTAGAGATATGGTGGGGAAGTTTTGGAAGCAGCGTGCGGAAAAGTCACGGAGGAAAGCTGGGCGTTGTGCTGATACGAAATAACGTAAAGGGTGCCGAGCGAGCTGTAACCGGCGCCGTCTGTGGAAGCCTTTGCTACAAAGGCTCGGTAAAGTAAAATTCACCTGAGGAATCGCACGCCGAACCTCCAAGCGTTGACTATCTATGTCAGGAGTGCAAAATAACCAATCTGTAATCTGTAGGCTAATGAACAAAAGCCACGTCCTCTCCGTTTTATTTGTGGTCACAGCCATGCACTAAACCGCATGTGTTCGGGCTCTTAGTGAAACAGCGTGCTGCATATTTGGACAAATATAGATTTAGCTGCCGAGTGATAGACAGCGCGGATCGTCACGGCAACCCAGCTCGCGTCGCTCTGCTTCAGATGCGCGGTCGAGACTAGCCTCAAACCCCTTCGCTTTTACCCCGATCTAGAATTACACATCTCTATCACATCGCATGTTGGGTCGATCACGTTCTCTTATCACGTCGGCGCGTTGTTCATCTTGCCAAACAGCGTGCATATTTGGACAAATATAGTTTTATCACGTTTGCAAAATATTTCGTCATGCAGAATAACATTTATTTTCATTTCTCACTGAATTATGCTAGTTTGAATATGAAGAGCTGAATGATTTGCGATCTCTGCTGCACGCCACATAGCTCTCTCATTCGCTGTACTCATCCCTCATTTAATCTCACTGTGGTAAACAATGCCAACGTGAACCAAGAACATGTCTCAGAACCGCTGTAACTGCTGCTGTGGGTATCGCTAGTCTTAATGCACCTACTGACACTCCCCTATTTATGCAAACATTCCCTCTTTCCACACAATACCATCCCACCTTTTCACAGTCGACCACTCCCCTTTTAACAAGCTTTTTCAAATCGAAGGTGTGAAAAAACACCGCTGCAGCAGGGGGTTTCATGACCCTTTAACTAACTTGATCTGCCAGAACTGATACTATAAGTTTACTATTTATTAACATATATTTACTATTATTTTTGGATTGAAATGGTAGCCTAGTATAGAAACTCAATATAGAAAATAATAGATGATACTGAGTAGGCCATGTACACTCTGTTCACAGCATGCCTGGGTTCAGACCAAGGAAAACAGCAAGGGGAGTGCCACTGTCCATATTGGTGGTTGTCTCCGATGATGTGTCGAGAGACAACTGAGCGTAGCGAAGTGATGTCATGTGACCTTGTATGTTTACATATAAAAGAAGTTGTTTCAGGCAGGAGAAAGACAGGGAACAGCAGTCGCAAATGCAGGTTACAATCCACCCAGCAGGGTTTTGCCAGTAGAGCAGGAGCTCAAGTTGGTGGATTACCTGAAGGAGGCATCAGACCTGAAGAGATCTCCTAAAGAGGTGAAGCAGAATAGGTTTACACAAATAATGCATTTTATAAGCTATTTATTATTTAGTTATGTGTGTTTGTTTTTAATAAACTGTGAGAAATTGGTCTGATTTGGTCAAGTAAATTCATTCATTTCTTTTTTAATAAACCAAAAACGAACACACACTTTCTCCACCAACCCCTGACTGGATGCAAGAAGCAGATTTCCTGGTCTTCCTGCACAACTTTCAAGTTCACACTAGGTCCAGCCCTCAAGCTAAAGTCTTGCTAATTCTGGACAACCATGCCACCCTTCTTGATTTTTGTAATATTATCTTCTCCCCTTATTGTTCGCATAAACTTTAGGCTCTGGACTGCAGTGTGTATGGCCCACTGAAAAAATACATCAACTTTCCCAGGACAAATGAATGAAGACACACCATGAGCATCTATGACCACACAAATTCCCAGGCAGGCTTCAGGTGCTCGGGGATCTGGTCTTTAAACAGGGATATTTTCTCCAACCACAAATATGCCCCCTCACGTGTCACTGGCAATCCATGCCAATCACAGCACTCAACCTAAGAATTTGCACCTCTGTCTCAGACACTTCTATCTCAGACTCCTCTGCCTCAGGTACCTCTTTTTCTGCCTATAGAACTTTCCTCTTTCTCTTGAGGCCTTTGTGCTCTCTCCACTTCAGCCCCAAGGCAATCATCTGATGTTGTCTTCTCACCTGTTAGAATCAGACCTCATCCAGAAGCTTCTCCACGCAAAGTGAGAATCAAGAGAAGGAGAAGAAACACTGAAGTCTTAAGGGATACATGTCCAAAATTCTCTGCAGCTGGAGAGGTACAGAGCCATTGGATCAAAGTGCAAGAGGACAATGAATTTCACTGAATCCAAACCCAAAGCAAAGAATAAAGTAATTAACTGAATAGAAGATGATTAGGAAAGTGAAGAGGAGGTGTTCAGCATGGTCTGCCTGGAGAGCTATTACAGATCAAAGGAGGTTTGGATATTATGTGTATCATGCCACGCCTGGGCCCATGATAATGCACAGATGGGAGCAAATACTATTTGAGCCACAACTGTGAATGCGAATGGGACATGCCCTGCCAACCTTTTTCATTCAGTGATGAAGGTATCCCCAAATAAATTTGATAATTCCAAGCCAGATTGCCTGAAGTCTGTATGTTAATGTAACTTGCACACATATTTGCAGTTTTGTTAATAGTTTTCGATCTTGAATAGCTACAGGTGGTATGAATGATAGTTAAACAGTATGCAGGGTAGTGTAGTAAATGAATCCTTGAAAGTAAATCCAGTTATTGTAACCTTAGAGTAGCCAGGCCTAGCAAAAATATATATCAGGCCTTGAAATAGTCAAAGTAACTGTAACTGTGCCTTATACATATCTGCGTTTAATTAATTTGAACAATTTAATCACGTAACTATTGTTTAATTGCAATTGTCCAAAGTGTGGCCCTCCGTTTACTTTGCCAAAGTAACTGTGGCCCTCAGACTAAATCTGTAGCCCACCCCTGATGTAGATGGCTTATAATGGTGTCTGTTACTGTCAAAAAATCGTGTTGTAACAGTTATTACAATGCATAGACAAACCAATATTTTATACCAGGTAAAATGCGGGTTCTCTTACAATCCTAATAAGAGTTTTTAATTAAAGTATATTATTTGGAATGTGTAGCTCTCATGAAATCCAAAATGAGCCAATATTTGGCATGGCATTTCAAATGTCTCACTTTCAACATTTGATATGTTATCTATATTATATTGTGAATACAATATAAGTTTAAGAGAATTGTTTTTTATTGCATTCCTTTTTTATTCACAATTTGTACAGTGTCCCAACTTTTTTTGGAATCAGGTTTGTAGATGTACTTTCAGTTATTTTGGTTTCCTATTGTTGCAGGTTCGGAATGTCGTGATTCGTTCGTTCTTTTATGCTTACATAACATGACTTTCTGAAACTTCAACATGGAGCTGAACTAAGCTTTGTATTATTTGCCAGAAAGACACCACTGAACCACTAAGATGTCCCTCGCAGACACCTGGGACAAGTGATGATAAATCTGATGCCTATATATCATTCCTTACTAATGTTGAGCAATTCAGGGCGATTGAAAATCTTCCAACTAAACTATTTTGGGACTGAAAAAATGCTAGCAACCTTAAGTTTAACAATTCAAAGCGTATGAAAGTGACAAAGACGAACATACGGAATTATGTTGAATCTGGAGGGGGAAAGCCAATGCAACGCCAACGACTGGATGTTTGAATGTGCTTCTTCTGTGAGGGTGGCATGGAGCAAGTTGCTCTAATTTAATTAATTTGAACACTATCTTGTGCAGGAACATGAAAATCGCTGTTTTTTTTTTAGCATATTTCATTGCTAATAATATTCTTCTAATATGACGTTACAAGTTTTTTTTTCCGAGGGCTCCTAGGCCAAAATTACACTATAGATCCTAAGGAAACACCATGCAAAATGTGGTGCTTTTACCACCTCGATAACGGTATTTTCACTATGCCAATGGATTATATAGACTCACCCTGAGTGAGCTGTACATTTCACTCCAGACAGCTTTGTGAATGAGGGGCAATACAAGGCAGGCTTTGCTAAAAAGATGTTACTCAGTACTACAGTAATAGCTAATTGTGATCCAGTCATGAAAGGGAGAGCGTGCAAGTTTTTACAAGTTTACAGTTTTTAAAGTTTACCAGTTCATTAAGCACCACCTGAAAAACCTGAATTTGTTTACTGTTTTTGTGTAATTCACTGCATGTTGATGATAAAATTGAAGTGAAATGTAAATAAAATTGAGTGTATGGAAAAGACTTTAATGTACACTTGTACTGTTTTATTTAGCTCTTACAGTGATTTTGTGGAGTAAAACGGACGTTTCATCTTTTACGTGAAGTACAACAAACTTCATAAATCTCATCTGTAAAATTTTGGCCATCATTAGGATGGAGTCAGCTACAACAGGGTTGTACTATAGTGGATAAAAAAGGTGACAAATAAGTTGAAAACAGAATTAAACCAAACTAAACCTGTTCTATCACCATGCAGCATATAATCTCTGCCTTTGTAGGCATTATTGTCAGACTCTGGTTCGAAATGTTGGCCCATATTGATAGCATCTTGCAGTTGATGAAGATTTGTGGGAAGCACATCTAGGGCATGAAACTCTCGTTCCACCACATCCCAGAGATGCTCCATTGGGTTGAGATCTGGTGACTGTGGGGCCAATTTTAATACAGTGAACTCATTGTCATGTTCAAAAAAACAATTTGAAATGATTCTAGCTTTATGACATGGTGCATTATCCTGCTGAAAGTAGCCATCAGAGGATGGGTACATGGTTGTCATAAAGGGATGGACATGTTCAGAAACAATGGTCAGGTAGGCCATGGCATATAAACGATGCCCAATTGGCAATAAGGGGTCTAAAATGTGCCAAGAAAACATCCCCTACACCCTTACACCACCACCAGAAGCCTGCACAGTGGTAACAAGGCATGATGGATCCATGTTCTCATTCTGTTTACGCCAAATTCTGACTCTACCATATGAATGTCTCAGAAATTGAGACTCATCAGACCAGGCAACATTATTCCAGTCTTCAACTGTCCATATTTGGTGAGCTTGTGCAAATTTTAGCCACTTTTTCCCATTTGTAGTGGAGATGAGTGGTACCCGGTGGGGTCTTCTGCTGTTGTAGTCCACCCGCCCTCAAGGTTGTGCGTGTTGTGGCTTCACAAATGCTTTGCTGCATACCTCGGTTGTGACGAGTGGTTATTACAGGAGTTCAGGAGATTGTCTTGACCAGGAACACACCAATAAATCTATTGAAGCAACTGCCATGTGATTGGTTGGTTAGATAATTGCATTAATGAGAAATTGAACAGGTGTTCCTAAAAATTATTTAGGTGAGTATAGTGTCTTTGGGCGGATTGCTGCAGCAGCCATTAGGATTGTTAGTGATTTGGTCTTAGTTACTTCAAAAGAGTCCTTTTGACTATTCCTAGCGTTTCATGGATTTAGGAGCTAGTTTTGACAACAAAATGTTTTGTAAAAATACTCTTAGAGCAAAAAAAATGTAAGTGTTAAAATTAGGACTGAAACGGCCATTATTTTTAAGAGTTTCTCCTAAATGGGCAACTTGGGAGCTACTTTTAGCCTTAAAGGCCCACTGAAGTGCTTTAGAACACGCCGCATCATTCAATGCGTTTCGTTAATAATATCACAGTTCGACTAGAGTGGACCTTTCTGTTTGATAAAGCCAGTTTCCTCTAACACTGTTTATCATCATAATCTCCTCCATATCACTTTGAAATGCAGCATTCTGTGCAGAATTCAAATGGGTCCGATATGTTTGTTGTCTGCGCGGACTCGCGCATATGATCCGTGCTGCGCTCTTGTGAGTCGTTACTGTAGCCTAAATTTAGACCACAACTGTTGGTGTTTGTGCGCTGCTGCAGTGCGTGAAACTAACGTGAAAACAAACTTCAATCGCCTCAAATGAAAGCATATTTACACTGAATCGTTTCCTATCACATATATAGTGTGCTATGTGCCTTTCACCATGTAGAAATTAGTAAATGAGTGTTAACAACTGACGCCCGTTTCACACATACTCCGTCTGCAGTGCGTGTGCGGTGCGTGTTGCGTTGCGTGTGCGTTGCAGGAGCCCCACACCCTGTAGTCCTTTCACATATGCTGCGTTTGCAGTCCGCAACTGATCCGCTTTTACATACCACAAACACAGCATTTATTAATGATTTTTTATTTAAAATCCAAAAGTTGTTACTGATCTTGGCTCATCAGAATTGCAATTCTCTTTGTTTAATCTTTCTGAGTAGACAGGTTAACGTAGGCTACAAGCCTACATTTAAACAACATTTTTTCAATTCATTAATTCATATTTCTATATAAATATACTTTAGATTTAGCTCACAAAAAAGGCAAAACATTTAAACATAGGTTATAGCCTAAAATCATAAACATTTTAAATTAGAAACTTAGAATAGGCTATTCAAAAACAGCCGACTCTCGTCTTTTCTTTCGTTTTTACACCCTTTGAAAAGAAATCCTGCAGGTCAAAAATAACTTTGCATTTCACCTCCAAGAAAGTACGAGTGCTCTCCATTATGGCACATTTTTTTTAACCTAAATGCCAGATAAGGTGTCGTTTTGTTGCTTTACTTGAGAAAAAAAGCCATGTGTTGACTTTGAAACAAGAGTATATTTTAAATGATATGCATCCGTGTTGAAATTACTAGACTTTCGCGTCAGTACATGTTTATTTTAATGCGAACAATGTTCTATCACTTTAATGCAGCAACGCAGCGCAGCAAAAAATAGACTCGGTACGAAAACGATCCGTGCACTGCTGCAGACGCAACGCTCCTGGAACGGACTGACGGACCGCATCCGCGTGCAGTGTGAAAGATGTCATCCGTTAACATGGGTACGGAAAAAAATACGCAACGCACACGCACTGCAGACGGAGTATGTGTGAAACGGGCGTGACCGATTTCAGCTTCAGCAGCGTAGAGGCGCTTTAGATTCTAGAGAGCATTATGATTGGACAGAAGATTTGACGAGAAGATGAAGTCTCCGATGATCTCCAAAATCTGAGATTCGTTTTATCGGAAGTGAGAGACTATACATTTTGAATGCTTATATCTCCTAAATGCAAATTTTGTCATAGTTTTGAAACATACCAGCTTATTCATAACTTTAAGGCTAACACAGACATACTAAAAGCTAAAAAACGTATTTTATTTTATTTCAGTGGTCCTTTAATATGTTTTGTGAATACAACCCCAGTTTTGCCGAAATGTTATTCCAGAATGAATTTGCAAATGACGTTTCATTGATGACATGTAAAACTGTTCTCTCTTGAGTGAACCCTCATATGGCTATTACCGGTAAGGTTTTTTTTTTTTTTTACATCTGAAGCTCTTCCACACTGATCACTGATCAGAATGAATTTGCAAATGACGTTTCAGGTCTGTGTAATATTTGTAACTATTTCCACACTGATGACACATGAAAGGTCTCTCTCCAGTGTGAGATCTTATGTGCGTCTTTAGGTTTCCTTTAGTTGTGAAACTCTTTCCACACTGAGGGCAGGTGAAAGGCTTCTCTCCAGTGTGAACTCTCATGTGAGTCTTTAGATTTGCTTCATTTGAGCAAGTCTGTCCACAGTTATTGCACATGAAAGGCTTCTCTCCGGTGTGAGTTATTACATGATTCTTAAGGTGCTCGCTGTCTGTAAAACTCATTTCACACTGATGACATGTAAAACTGTTCTCTCTTGAGTGAACCCTCTTATGGCTATTAATGGTTTTTTTACATCTGAAGCTTTTTCCACACTGATTACATGAGAACGGCTTCTCTCCCATGTGAATTTTCATGTGAGAATTAATTGTTGTTCTATGTGTAAAACGTATTCCACAGTGAGAGCATACGTAAGGCTTCTCTCCATTGTGAATCCTTATGTGACTTTGAAGGCTGTTTTTTCGAGTGAAACTTTTTCCACACTGTTGGCAGGTGAAGGGGTTTTCTCCAGTGTGAATTCTCATGTGGACTTTAAGGTTTCCTTTCTGAGTGAAACTTATTCCACACTGTTGGCATGTAAAAGGGTTTTCTCCGTTGTGAACTATCATGTGGACTTTAAGGTTTCCTTTTTGAGTGAAACTCTTTCCACACTGTTGGCAGGTGAAAGGGTTTTGTCCATTGTGAATTCTCATGTGGACTTGAAGGTTTTCTTTTCGGTTGAAACTCTTTCCACACTGAGAGCAGATGAAATTTCTAGATCCTCTTTTCCGAGATCTTTTTTGTGTGGAAGTCTTTTTAATCTGTGAGCAAATAAAATATTTTTCTTCAGTTATTAAAGCATGATGCTTCTCTTCCCTTTCATTTAGTTCTTGACTCTCTTCTTTCAGCATCATCGGGTCTAAGGTGAAAAAAGACAAATACAAGTTAACCCCCTTTCCAGAAAACTTTTTGACACTGTGAAGCTGCTTTGACACAATCGTGATTGTAAAAGCGCTATATAAATAAAGTTTTTAAATATATATATATATATATATATATATATATATATATATATATATATATATATATATATATATTAAAAAAATCACATTTCATGAACTTTAATTTGTTAAATTTAATTAAAAGATGGAAATGCGTCATGTAGGGGTCACTACACTTGGAGTAGTTACAATGGGAAAATTAATCTGCAGCACTCAGGTGGTACAGGTCGGTGCTTTTTAAAGGGATAGTTCACCCAAAAATACCAAATCTGTCATTATTCACCCTGAAGTTGTTCAAAAACTTATGAATTTATTTCTTCTGCTGAACACAAAGGAAGATATTTGGAAGAATGTTTGTAAATAAGCAGATCTCAGCAACAACTGATTACCACAGCTATTGACTACCATAGTGCGGAAAAATACAATGTTAAATCACCGTTTCAATCCATAATCATTTTCATATATGATTTTGCACATCAAGGAATTTATTTGGTAAATGCATTTCCATCGTAGTTTATGTGCATGGTTTCATTTCAGATAGAAAATTTATCAGGCTCAAATGAGCGCAGAAGTTTTTTAATGCACGTTATTTTATTTTATTTACGCGCATCTGCTTTAACTGCTTATTTACAAGCATTCTAACAAAATATCGTCCTTTGTGTTCAGCAGAAGTGTTCAAAAAGAGAACTCATCTTTTACTATTTTAAGTTAATGTTGTCAAATAGTGAGAAACGTTTTACATTTAGCCTAATTAACTACTTTAGTAGCAAGTAACTTAAACGTATTCTTAAACTTGAACCACATTATAGTTAGTATTATTCACAGAAACACAAAATGACTTATAAACTCTCAAAGAAGTTGACCTTCCATAGGAATGAACTCTGCTCTGCACCAGCGGACACATGTCGTTATGAATTCCCATGCAGCCACATTGGTGTAAATGGTAATGAACATTGTGTTGTGTCAAAAACACCCATTATAATCAGTGAGACTGTCTACACTAGTCATGTTAAAAATATTGTGCTGCTTTGCTTTGTCTGGGCAGCTCCCTCACTCAGTGTTGAGGCTTCCTCAATGCAGCAGTTGACCGTGGCCTCGAGTTCATCAGAAAAGCTTCCCCTAAACCAGGGATCAATATAGCTTGTCAAGTCCATCACCTTCTTTGCATCATCAGTGTCCCTGGGCTCAATATCTAACATCATTAAACTTTTCGGGTCTTTGGTGAGGACACGTCTTAATTTTTGCCTCAAGAATGTCTGAGATGATGTGATTTAGCGCCGGCCTCAAGGCTGACAGGCTAAGCCAAAGCGTCAGTGGTTTAAGGATTTAAGACTTGTTCATTGAGGGCCATATTTTTATCCTTTGGCATCAAATGTACTTGATGCAAAAATGTTACAGTTTGTGTCACATGTATGAAGTGTCCTACAATCAATTATCATCTTTTTGTCCAAATTTGCTCAATGTGAGCATAAACTCCACACTGGAACCAAGATCAATTTTTTAAATAAATTTCTGCTGAAACATCAAAATAAAAATTATAGATAGTATAGTGTATGACATGGAAGAAATATAAAATAACATTAGATTAAGATTTAATTTGACTACTTTAAACCCTCCAACACAATCAAGTAAAACATTGTAAAGGGAAATGAGAAATGTAGGTATGGGAACGACTAATCTGCTTTATATTAGTATTATTGTAGTTCATTTAGTTATTAAAAACAATATTATTCCGTTTAAATATTTACAATATCGGTTTTACCGAATGACTGTCTGCTGCCCTTGACATTGTGAAAATTTAGAACAATGCACAGACACAAATACATTTACATTACATTTACATTTATGCATTTGGCAGACGCTTTTATCCAAAGCGACTTACATTGCATTCAAGGTACACATTTTACATTTTTGTTAATTCTTGCTTTCCCTGGGAATCGAACTCATGACCTTGGCGTTGCTAGCGCCATGCTCATACTCATTGAGCTACAAAAGCACATTTTATTGTTAATTTTTTTAAATACTTCAAACACTAAAACATTTCATTGTTAAAACTTGTATTGTTAATCATAATAAAAACATTGAAGCATTTAATTGTTCTTGGAACAAATGTTTAAATTATTACAGGATGAGCTGCTATATAGTCATGAAAGCCATCCAGGTTTTTTTAGCATAATCTTAAGGACCGTGAATTTAAAGGTTTATGGCTTACTAATTGTTGTATGCACTTCTTCTTTAAAGGTCCCATTCTTTTAGGGCCAGCGCTTCCCGTGTTGTGATTGGACAGCAGCTTAGCGCACTTTGCCCGGAAAGGTCCCATAATGGGGAGATGCAAGCGCTGAATGTGCGCTCTTCTCCATATGGGAGAGCAACAAGACCACGCCCCCTTTTTTGCGTGTTCTTGTGGGCGGAGGGTTAGTCAACAAATGGTTCTAGTGACGTCATTACATCCCTCCACTTCCTGCTGTTCTCTCCTCTGACTGACAATTAACTTGAGGACCTGGCCTATGCAGACAAATAGAGGTCAGGCTAAACGGTTGCTAGGGTACTCTGTTTGGTTGCTAGGGAGTTCAAAGGGAGTAGGAAGTGTTGAAGGTGATTGGCTGTTTGCTGTCCTGAGTCAAACAAGCCACCCTCACATTTCTATGACACTTCTATCCAAAGATATCCCTTTTGATCGGCAGTCTATGGGGTCAGTTGATAGGGTGCTCTAAATTGTTGTTAGTGCATATATTATCAACCTTTTTACATCCCCTTTGGGGTTTGGTCCTAATAAAAACTAATTATATATTTCTCTTCTTTTGGCAAACATCTCTTTTATTTTAATAAGATCAGCATTGAACCTTTCCCAGTTGTGAGCCGTTCCTTATTTTTTTATTTTTCCCCGCTTTTTCCTTATTTATTTAATAAAGGCATCTGCAAAGGCAAAATTCTGTTAAAATGAAGTAATAATATAGTCTGCACATTTCCTATTAATAAAATGTCTTATTTATTCCATATACCAGACATTATATGCCAACGCAGACCGTTCAAAAATGGGGAAAAGCACTTGTGTTTTTTGATCAAAGTTTGCACGACTGCAACTCAATATGAAGATAACTTAATAGATTCTAAATCTTCAAACTAGGGATGGGGCCGATCCGATCCAGTATCGGGACCGATACCAGTATAATTCACGTATCGGATTTTTCGGATCCAACATGCGGAGAAATCCGATATCCATGCGCCATGTCTGTGCTTTAACGTTGTCTGCAAATGACTCCAAAAGTGCTTCCCGCCGGCTTGGCTGCTATCAGGCTGCAAACTGCGGAATGGATCTCCTGAACGGAGGCACGGCTCAATGAGACCGAGCGTTATGCGACACGCCCCCGCTCAGGAGATCCATTTCGCAGTTTGCAGCCTGATAGCAGATAACATTGAGCAGCATTGTGGCTAGCCAACATGTCGGCTGTGTGGAAATACTTTACGCTAGAAACACCGCAGAGCAAGACTGTAGAATGCAATGTTTGCAAAGCTGTGATTCAAAGAGGCGGAAGCTCCATTGCGTCGTATAAAACAATGAACGCAATAAAACATTTAAAAAAGCACCACATCAAAGAGCACAAGGATTTTTTAGCGAGGGGGCAGAAAGATGACGGTACCCGTCAGGAATCACTTCTGGAGTCATTCCAGAAGCAAGCTAAACTCCAGGCAGACAACATAAAGGCTAAAGCAATAACCGAGAAGTTGCTCAACTTCATCGTAATCGATGACCAACCGTTGAACACTTGCAGCCACGGTATAGTTTACCATCCAGGAGATATTTGTCAGAGACTGCACTACCTGAACTATACAGCCGAGTGTCAACCAAATTAGCTGAGAAGTTAAAAGGAGTTCCAGCCCTGAGCTTTACTTCAGATATTTGGACTTCAGATGTCTGCCCAATGTTGCTGATAAGTCTCACAGTGCACTGGGTTGACTCAGATACACATGGCCTCTGTAGTGCAGTGCTTCAGGTAAAAAAGTGCAGGGGTTCACACAACCGAGCTACAATCGCAGCCTCCATTACAGAGATGTTAAATCACTGGAGATTCCTCTGGGAAAAGTGCATGCCATTCTACGGGACAATGCACGTAATATGAAGGCCGCAATGGAAGACCTGGCAGTTCCTAGTTTAGGCTGTTTTGCTCACTCGCTGCAGCTCGTTGTGCACGAGGGATTTATGTCACAACGCAGCGTTAGTGATGCATTAGCAAACAGCAGGAAGATCATAGCACATTTCAAGCATTCCCAACTCGCACAGTCTCGCTTGGAAGACCTTCAGCATGAAATGCACCAGGCGGGAACCACGACCATCCCAACTCGTCTTGTTCAAGATGTTCAAACAAGATGGAACAGCTCCTTCTATATGATCAAGAGCCTTCTGAAAGAGAAGCGACCTCTCTGTGCATATGCTGCCGACCACAACTTGCCGGCAACACTGTCAGCTAACGAGTGGGGTTTGCTGGAACAAACAGTAACGGTGCTGGAGCCCTTCGAGGAGTTAACCAGAAAAATCAGTTCAGCGACCTCCACTGCATCCGACGTAATCCCAGCCGTCACCGTTTTAACACGCCTGTTTGCCGAGGAGAACCGTACTGACAGCGGTATCAAAACACAATGAAAAGCACGCTTCTCCAAGCCGTCAGCAGGCGATTCAGCAGCATCGAAAGTGAACCCCTCTACGCGGTTGGCACTTAAGTGGACGATCGATACAAGGATAGGTGAGTCATATTTTTATTAATGCCCTATTTATTCATGTTGGCTACGTTTTAAAACTGAAAAAGTTAAATCCTGCTAAACCAAAACTACATGTTGATTGATTGTTAATGTGGCCTACAATGTATTGGATAAGTGGGGAGGTGTGTGTGTGATGGGTAGGTTTAGGGGTAGAGGCTAGGGCTGCAACGATTCATCGAGTAACTCGAGTTAATCGAATCAAAAAAATCCTCGAGGCAAAATCATCTGCCTCGATGCTTCGCTTAGTCCATTTAACTACACACAGATATTGCAGAAAGACATTTTTTGTGTAAGGACTCGGAGTATGAGCGGATTGCGGTTATATCCGCGGTTCAGGTGCGTAAACATCCCAAACATTGCAGGTGGATGAGAGAAATCGTTAATATGTTGATTTTAATAAAGACGCGGAACTCTCATATCACGCTAAAACGCAATGAATGCGTGTCGTTCTTTAACTTTCGTTTTCAGCTCATGTCGAGATCAAAGACCGCAATGCGAGAGAGAGAGAGAGCGGCCGGGCATCAGCACTGGTCATATCATTTAGTATCGCTGTTTTTAAATGAAGAAAACTGTGTGTTGAGCTTCAGGATCCGACGCTGAACATTTAAGTTTCATTTGCGGCAGTTCACGCGTCAGCTGAGGAGATACGAGCAACTCCAAACACACAAACTCGATTGAGTTTGCAGCTTTGCACATGGATCACCGTCATTGTGATGTGTGTGAAATCTTTAATGAGACTTTATATATCCTACTTGATAATATCTTCGAAAAAACGCACCATTATATGTTCTCAATACTAGGCGCATTAAACATCAGAACCAGCTGCACGCACGCGTGTGTGTGTGATGAGCAATAGCGCTCGTCAGAGCTCAGAGCTGCGTGCTTTCATTGATTTGTGTAATTTAAATATCACACTTTAATCATATTTATAGCTACTAACTTAAAACAAGCTGTGTTACAATGATGAATGATTAGCTCAAAAGATCAGCATGTGTGATGTACTTTAACTGAATTAAACATATCTCGCGTTTGATCACGCATAGCGGTTATTCCTCCGTGTGATGTATAGGTTGTCGACCCTGGTTTATGTAAATAAGTGTTTTTGTTTTGTTTAGCAACCTACTTCAGTGTAGCTAATATGTGACGATAGCATCGCGCTTAACACGGAGGATTTGAAGTTGTGACGATCGGGTGCGGGTGGATGGTTTGCTTCTAACAGCTGATTCGGTGACGATAGAGCTGATCCGCACATCTCTTGTTCCAAGTTAACCTGTCCAATATGTTTTGCTTCAGTAAAGGAGTAAATAAGACAGTACATGCTTATGTCATGCCTGAGCTGAAGCTGAAACATGAAAGTTAAGTTGCACAACATAAATACAATGTTTAGTTATTTATATTATTTATAGAATATTTATAGAATATTAGAATATTTATATTATATAGAATTTATAGAATATTTATATTATTTATATTGGCATTATTGTTATTTATATTACTACTATTTAGATTTATTGGTTGTAGGTTTAGTTTTAGACTGAACCATGTTTACCTTTTTAAAGTAATTTGAAATAGATTTGTATTTAATATAATATGGCAATTGTATGCATTAAAATTGTTTAGTTTCACAGTTATTAATGTATGCAATTTCAGCAATAAAACTAAATTTTTCTAAAAAGAAAACAAATTAGATGTTAATTTTAAGATACCCGTCTTATTGTCTCTTATTGCTCTTTAATAAAGAAAAAGTAATTATTACCCGATTAATCGGTCGATTAAGTGGTAGATTAATCGATTACAAAAAGAATCGATAGCTGCAGCCCTAGTAGAGGCAGTGTGTGTGTGTGTGTGTGATGGGTAGGTTTAGAGGCAGGGGCTGTGTATGTGTGACGGGTAGGTTTAGGGACAGGGGCAGTGTAGGGGGATAGAATGTACAGTTTGTACAGTGTAAAATACATTATGCCTATGGAAAGTCCCCACAATTCACAAAAACCTAACGTGTTTGTGTGGCTCTGTACATGCATGTAGGCTGGGTTCTTGCAGCAGCAACAAATAAGTTGTACTCAACCTATTTAATTTGTGTCTGTCAGATTCTTTATGGGTGAAGAAACTGGCCGGAGGGTGAAGGCTTTACTGACACAAGAGCTTGAGAAGACAGAGCAAGCACTGCTCAGAGCATCAGCTGATGAAGCAGGAGCAACGGAGGCAGAGCCAGCAGAAAAGGTCGCTCGCATGAAAGCTGGTCCAAGTACTGGTTCTCCTCCAAGCACAAGTAAGAGCAGTTTCAGCCGTCTGTACGACAGAATTCTGGAGGAGCATGATGAACCTGCAGGAGGTACCCAGGCAGCAGTTATCCAAATGCAAATGTATTTGAAAGAACCAACGATGGGTGAGAAAGACAGCCCTTTCCAGTACTGGGCAAACAACCATGCTCTCTTTCCTCTCCTTGCTGCTGTTGCGGTAAAGTTCCTGAGTGCGCCTTCAACCAGTGTGGAAAGCGAAAGACTGTTTAGCACAGCATCCAATATCGTGGATGAAAAGAGGAATCGTCTGACAGCAGAGAGCAGAAATGCTCATATTCCTCAAAAAGAACCTGCCAATGTTTGATTGTGAGATTGGTTGAACACTACATCACTCCCTCTGTGTTAACTTTTTGAGTCATTTACTTTTATTTACTATTGTGTTCTCTTTTTTTTAGAATAGTTAGACCTCTGGCGTTAAGTTTAATCCATATTGTGTATGTGTTAAATATTTCTCAATATCCTTCTATATTCTCATTCTTAATAAACTGTTCTTTTGTAACCTTAATTTTAAAGGCCCTATAGCCTATGGTTCAGTCCCAGATATAATGTGGCTCCATGATCAAATTATTGAATATTTATTTTCTACACCAAGGAATATTAAATATTATAAACCTCTATTAAAAATGATAAACTTGAAAGTTATTTTTTGTCTTTTTTTATCAGGAAGATACATAGATAGCATATACAATTTTAAAGCATATAACTGAGCGTTTTTGAAATTTCAGCCAATAAAACAATTAAACAATGGCACCTACATTTTTAAAAGTACAAATAAATGTTGTTGCAACCATGTATGAATAAATGAAAATGCATATTTTTCAATGAAACGTTTGAATAATGAGTTTATGAATATGCTACAAGTTACTTTAAAATGAAATGTTTGTTTTTGAACAATAATCACGTTGTTTGCATCTACCCAAACTGATTTACCAAATTAAAAATGCGAGCAGTGGAAGGGATTTGCCGTTAGCCCGTGAGCTACGCTCACGTCTGCAAATCAAGCAATAATTTGTCTCAAAGGAACGGTTAATTCTCAATTTAGCGCATATGCCTGAAAATACAGGACAAACTGCGTTCTGCATGCCTTTAATACGGAACGCTTCCCTGATGCCTTAAATACGGGATGATTCTGTAATATTGGCAACCCTAAACACAAATGAAGATATTTGTGTTGAAATCCAATGGCTCAGAAAGGCCTCCAGTGGCCACAATGACATTTTCTCTCTCAAGACCCATAAAGGCACTAAAGACGTTACAAAGTTCATCTCACTATAGTGGCTCAACAATAATTTTATGTAGCAAGGAGACTGGTTTTTGTGTGCAAAAAAAACCTAAACAAGTTATATAGTGATGGCCTTTTTTAAAACACGTCTCCCTGAAGCCTCAGAGCTTTATGAATTAGTGTTTCGATTCATGATTCGATCGTATATCAAACCGCCATACTGCTGAAATCACGTGACTTTGGCGATCCGAACCACTGATTCGATACACTGAATTATAATGCTCCGAAGCTTTGTTTTGAAATCAGCCCTCACTATACAAGTCGTTTAGGGTTTTTTGTGCATAAAAACTATTCTCATCTCATGCGATGGGCTTTGTAACAACGTCTTTAGTGCCTTTTTTGGGTCTTGAGAGAGAGGAAATGACATTGTGGCCACTGGAGACCTTTCTGAGCCATCGGATTTCAACAAAAATATCTTAATTTGGGTTCCAAAGATGAACAGAGGGCTTAGGGGCGTCGAACAACATGAGGGTAAGTAATTAATGACATAATTTTCATTTTTGAGTGAACTAACCCTTTAAGAAAGAGTTATTTACTTTGCTACAGGACCATGTGGTCCTAAAAGTTGCAGGTGTCTGAATGATATCACATCCTGTCACATGATATTGACCGCATGATCCAAAATGTTGCCTAATTTAGCAAAATGTTGTATAATTTAATAAAGATCAAATGACTGAGTTCAGCTTTGAGAATGAAACCAACCTGTTTGTTCCTCTGTATCTTCTTGTTTCACACTGAATGTTTCTTCAATCTTCACATATTCACTCTCCTCTTTAATAAATGTCGTCTTTATTTGTTCCTCAGCATCTTCTTGTTTCTCTCTGAATGTTTCTTCAATCATCATTTCTTTACTCTCTTCTTTAATTAACACCATCTTTATAATAGTGTCATGTGGATCTAAGTCGCTTCACCAGGGGTTTTTCAGTGTGTTTGGACAATCTGTCAGATAAGAAAAATTACAAAAAAATAAAATAAATCCAAACTAAATCTCTTGCGTCTCAATCAGCTCTAGTTCAGTAGTTAGTGCACTAGTAGGTGTGATAGTTAACTAGTGGTTAGTAAAAAATCACTCAAAACTACCACAACAAATTAATTAAAATAAAATACAAAGACACATCATATTGCAATTTATGTTTGTATATTGATCAGTAAATTACATGTAATCTAGTCCACTTTCATTGATACATTTGCTATTGGTTTGTTATAGTTGTCATTACACTGTTATTGTGTTTTCGTTGCATTTACACGATTTTGACCAGCAGATGACGTCAGCGCGCGGCGATTCGAGCGATTTGAATCACTGAATCATTATTTAGCAAAGCGATTTATTTATTTGACTCAGAAAACTCTCCTTTTCTCCATCACTACTGGTCGGTAAACGAATTCATGTTGACAATAAACGTAGTCACGATATTGGGAGCGAATTAAATGAGACGCACTTAATTTTTTCACAATAAATAATTTGTTAATGTTGGATAAAGCTTTTACACTGGTGTTATATTCAATAGTAATTCAATACATTGTCATCGCTAGAGAACACTATTTACTAGAACAGTTTGTATCGATTGAAACTTGACATGCTTAAAAAAACACAAACCTTTCTTCAGCAGAATCACAACAGATGCAGGAGCGTGGTGCAGCCATATGACGTCACACCGCCATACCAAAATAAAAGTCATTTTCACAAACTGCTGTCTAAAATCACAAAATACATAAAAGCGGACATACAAACAATAAAACATGTCAGAGGTATTCATATTTGAATTTTTGTAACAGGCATATTAAAATACATGTCTAGTGACATGCTGAAAATTACCAATGAAAGAGTAGCACTATAAAACATCTACTATGTGAGATTCTGTCTAACAGAAAAAAAGTCATGTTTGGGTGCAGAAATAATTTATATTATTTCTATATCAAAAACATATTTTTTAGTAACAAAAAATTTTTAAAACGTTGTTTTGATTTTTATTTTTTTCCGAAAGTGACATAGCAAAAACTATAATTATCATATATTAAACAAGGCTAGGGAAACCTTTATTACGATCAGAGAAATATCCAACAATCAATAGGTAGCATATTGCAATGTCTTTTATTAATAGTACAAAATTAACTGACTGTGTTGCCTCAAAAAGCCACATTTATTTGTAATTGCAATTGCCTTGTGTCAACATTAACATGATCAATAACTGAATATTTGTGAAATATCTGACGTTGTAAGGTTTTTAAAGTCACCATGCATGAAATCAAAATGGACAATTCAAATTTGGGTTTATTTTAAATGTTTTATCTGTCACTCATTTGAAATCATAGCAATAGCAAACTAGGTAGATACTAATACTTAAATTATGGATTCAACCACATAAGTTAGGATAATGTAAGTGTATTTTCTAATGTGGCAACTGTAACCTATTACTGTAATTATTTCAGCAACCAGGCTGATTTGAAACATATTTTGAATTGTTTGCTGTTGAATGAGCTGACTGTTAAAAGGTCCAGTGATAGCATGTCATCAGGTTTTGAAAGAAAGACTAGCTGTGTTACAACAGTGATCCAGTTACGTAACCTCGGTTCTCTGAGAGGAGGGAACGAAACATTGCGCACGCTGCTGTGTTGTAACTCCCAGGCTGAATCCGAAATTGCCCCCTTAACCCTCACTCATTCATTCCTTACCTTAATCCACTATCATAGATAGTTCACTTAAATGAGTGAATGAAAACTAGTGAGTGAATTTGGACAGCCATTGTGTGTACATAGGCTGTACACTCACGTCCACTATGGTTTCCGACACCACTACAAATGGCAGTCCCTTCAAATAATGCCCTATTTGAGGGTATAGGGGGGAGCTTTCGAATTCGGTTCCAGAGTCTTGAATATCTGTTAGTTCAGTCAAAGATTCTAAATCAATGATCTCATGTGTCATTAGGGGAACATAAGGGGTTATTTCATCCAAAAATGACATTTATGTCATTAATGACCCACCCTAATGTTGTTCCACACCTGTAAGACCTCCGTTCATCTTCGGAACACAGTTTAAGATATGTTATATTTAGTCCGAGAGCGTATCCAAGTGTAGGCACACTATACTGTCCATGTCCAGAAAGGGAGTAAAAACATCATCAAAGTAGTCCATATGTGACATCAGTTAGTTAGTTAGAATCTCTTGAAGCATCGGAAATACATTTTGGTCCAAAAATAACAAAAACTACGACTTTAATCATCATTGTCTTCGCGTTTGTTTTCAAACCTCAAATAAAGATTCAAACGGGGTTTTATAGATGAGATAGGCTGAGATAATTCAATCAGGAGATGAGTGGTCACAAGACCCCCTTTGTTCTTATTGAAAGCCCCCACTTCCTCGTGACTCAATCAAACAAAAATGGGTGATGTATTAAGAGCCCATTTTTCTTTCTTTTCCCGGAAAGTGTATAGTTTTATATTGATGATTTTGTTGCATATTTAAACACCGAATTCGTTGCCGTCGGGCATTCGCGATTGCAATGATACCACTAATGACAGTATTGACATTCAAGAAAGCAGAGATACAGAATTTACAGTTACTAGCCTACAGAAGTTGATTTTACATGCAGTAAACATCCAAGTTACTTCAAAACATCATATAAAACATTGCATCATCACCATACATATATTAGGTACATTGAAGAGGTAATTTAATCTAAAAGTCCATATATTGCTGATCTGTGTGTTCTTAGAGCAGTTTCTCTGTGTATGTGTGTGTGTATGGGTCAGAGGTCGAAAGCAGGGGGGTTGTTTGGGTGACGTGTATGCTGCAGCCCAAAAGGCCTGAGGTGTCCAGGACTTCAGCACACAAAATCCTTTCTTAGGGGATTATAATGTGGCACCTTATCTGTTAATTAGTATTATAGTTGCAATACAAGGGACTTCTGTAGGGTGATTACATCATCCCAGGATACGTGATTATGGAGCTCTGGTCATATAGTTAATTATTAACTGACTACCATCTCCCATTGTCGCTACAAAGTGTTGATAGAAACAAAGAATGCATTAAACTAGAATAAAACGTTTTTGTTTAAAGATGGAGGGTTTTTTCTTTCTTTTGATATATTGCATATTCATATATTTATACAGCAAAATATTCTGGGGGCCATAAAGCTTGTGAAAATGATCAAAAATGCTGGTGGTGGCTAGAATTATTTTTCAAAAACACTAGCAGGGAAAGAGTTGACCTGAATCAAAATAGGTCAATCAAACCTATATAATCAAAAATAAATTAATATAGATACATATTTTCTGGTGCCATTTAATAGCTGAGCCAGATAAACTTTAAAAAAACACACAACATACAGAAATAGGGCCCTGACATCTGCACAGCTTTTAATATATATCTGTAATTGTGAAACCAATCAATGGTCCTCATCCAAAGTCAATTTCTTTCCAGAATTAATTTGCAAATGACGTTTCAAGTCTGTGTGATATTTTTAACTCTTTCCACACTGATGACACGTGAAAGGCTTCTCTGCTGTGTGAGAACTTATGTGTGTCTTTAGGTTTCCTTTTATTGTGACACTCTTTCCACACTGAGGGCAGGTGAAAGGCTTCTCTCCATTGTGGATTTTCATGTGAACCTCAAGGTTTGGTTTGTTTGAGCAGGTCTGTCCACACTGATGACACATAAAATCTTTTCGACTTGAGTGAACCCTCATATGGGTATTAAGGTGTATTTTACGTCTCTGACTACATGAGAACGGCTTTTCTCCAGTGTGAATTCTAACGTGGGCATTAATTGTTGCTCTTTGTGAAAAACTCTTTCCACATTGAGAGCATGTATAAGGCTTCTCTCCAGTGTGAACTCTCATGTGGCTTTTAAGACTGGTTTTTCGAGTGGTGAAAGGGTTTTCTCCCGTGTGAATTCTCATGTGGACTTTTCAGTGAAACTTTTTCCACACTGAGAGCAGGTGAAATTTCTAGATCCTGTTTTCTGAGCTCTTTTTTGTGTGGCAGTCATTTTAGTCTGTAAGCAACTAAAAGATATGTTTTCAGTTATTAAATCATGATACTTCTCTTCCATTTTATTCAATCATGATACTTCTCTTCCATTTTATTCAGTTCTTGACTCTCTTCTTTCAGCATCATCAGGTCTAAGGTGAAAAAAGACAAAGTAAAAGACACAAGCAACATTAAGCAACATTTCGACCAGTGGTTAGGGTTGCCAACTGTTCCATATAATATAGAATCCTCCCATATTTACGGCTTCAAAGTAGTATTCTGTATTAAACCCATTTGAAACAGTTATCCTGTATAGACAGTAGATTAAAATAGGCATGCCACCTAGTTTTAAAAGCAAGTGGGAAGAGGGGAAAGTTAATTCCCTTCACGGTCCGTGTTTTGGTTTCAGCATAAGAGTTTGGGCAAATGCTGACAACATAATTATTGTCAACAAAGAACAAAAAAAAAGGAAATTAACATCTGAACTCACTCATGCATTTAGCGTCCCCATCCAAGACAATGTCATACTGAGTCAATCATCTAAGAATGACTTTAATTTACATGCCTTTCCTTTCCCCATCCCATCTACAGAATTCACTCAAAATCTATATGGTTTTATATGAATTCTCATTTAATTCACAACCGTTTTCTTTTCCACATGCTAAGAGCCACAACAGAGCCAGGTCTCACGTCATACCAGAGTCCTGCACGGGTCCATCCCAGACCCGTTAATATTTGCCCGTTACCCGATCCGTGCCCGCAATAAATCACACACGCTAAAATCATTCCAGTTAAAATGCTTTATTTTTTTTAATATTGCACTTCTCTCAACATCAACAGCATCATGAATGGGCTAAAGAAACAGGCTAAAGTGCCTTTATAGACTCGTTGTCAACAATTTTATATACTTCACTCACCAACTTTACTTTTACTTCATCCATTGCTAATCCTGCAACGCTCGCTCCATCTGGGCTACGAGTGGCATCAACAAAAGTCACAGTGGTGGTGACGTGATGGATCAAATGGCAAATCGTTGTTGCGTGTATGTGTAATGGTAAATTGGACATAGAAATTGTAATACAGTATGTTTGGGGGGGAAGAAGGACGACCGGATCGTTTTGATCGTTTTTCGAGAACCGGCGAACATTTAAAAGACTTAACCAAACAAAGCGAAAGTAACACGGCCCCTCACGGACATCTGCCATGCACACACATAATAAAACAAACACAACTCAATGTAAAATCCAGGTCTGGTGATCTCTCGTCCTTATATGCCGCCGAGCTCCCTCGTGAGAGGATTTGAGACCAGTGTGGCTCACAGGTGACACTCATTCGCCATCACGCCCCGGTCTCGCTCGCTCCTCCACCTCGCCACAGCACAGAAAAATATTGCACATATTTTTCATCCGCGCTTCTACCCGCTCGCACGGAATTAATTATCCGCCCGCACCCCGCCCGTGTATTTTATAATTTATGTCACAATCCACCTGTTTTAGCCACTTTTATGCCCGCGGGTACCCGACCCGTTGCAGGACTCTACTGCTAGCGAGGCAGCGGGAAACACACACACACACACAATTTCCAGGCGTGTTCTATCTAATGCATTGACGCTGCGCAGACCAACCCACATATGATATCCAAATACTGTGCGAGCGATTCAAAGCATAAGGGGTCGTTGGCGCTCGCTCTACTTTGATGTCATACGCAATCAGTCTGCACAGCGCGCGCCGATGCATCTCGAACAAGCCTTCCCTCAGTGGCTCATGGCTTTATGATCCTACATCAGCATTAAAATGCCGCAAATCCAACGCATTTGTGCAGCTCTCCATGATTTGTATAGACAGAGATTACAATCCAGCAGCTGTTAGCTTGATTAGCTGCTATTGAAAAAATGGCGGTCACAGGTTTGTGTTCATCTTGTTGATCACGGTAACGCCGCCCCCAGCCGGTGACGCAAGCGGTTCTTACTTCTAGCCCAGCAATGTTTTGGTGTTACTTAAGAACCATTTTTCCTGGCTCGGAGCTGGTGCTTTGGCTGTGGAAACACAAAGAACCGATTTGAAACTAGGCTCTGGCTCCGATTTAGCACCAGCACTGCCTTGGTGGAAAAGGGGTATGAGTCAATTTTTGCAAAGACATAAGTGTTGTCGCCTTGTCATATGAGCTTCACCTGTGACTAATAATGGATCAATTAGGTCTCAAGTGTGTATAAAAAGAACCCCAGTACGCTAGACCTTCACATCAACTGCAACTAGATCTCTGCAAACATGCCTAAGATTCACCCTGAGACTAAAGTTTTGATTATCAAGAGGCTGAAGACCAGATCCACTGCTGATGTGGCAGACACCTTCAATGTGTCTCAGCGTCAAGTACAGAGGAGACGTTTTTGACAAGCCCAGGTCAGGCAGACCCCGCAAGACAACTGCTCGAGAGGACCGTTTGTTGGCTCGAAAATCCAAGGCCAGCCCATTTTCCACTGCAGCAGAGCTCCACGAGACCTGGTCACCTGAAGTCCGTGTCAACCAGAACAGTTTGTCGGATTCTGTCTCGAAATGGCCTGCATGGTCGAATCAGTGCCCAGAAGCCAGCACTAAACAAAAGACAATTGAAAAACCGTGTGGCATTTGCCAAGGCCCACAGCCTGCTAAAAGGATGGACGCTGGAAAAGTGGCAGAAGGTGGATTTTTCAGATGAATCTTCTGTTGAATTACACCACAGTCGCCGCAAATATTGCAGGAGACCTACTGGAGCCAGAATGGATCCGAGATTCACCCAGAAAACAGTGAAGTTTGGTGGCAGAAAAATCATGGTCTGGGGTTACATCCAGTATGGGGGTGTGCGAGAGATCTGCAGGGTGGAAGGCAACATCAATAGTCTAAAATACCAAGAAATCTTAGCTACCTCTTATATTCCCAACCATAAAAGAGGCCAAATTCTGCAGCAGGACGGTGCTCCATCGCATACTTCCATCTCCACATCAAAGTTCCTCAAGGTGAAGAAGATCAAGATGCTCCAGGATTGGCCAGCCCAGTCACCAGACATGAACATCATTGAGCATACGTGGGGTAGGATGAAAGAGGACGCATGGAAGACGAAACCAAAGAATATTGATGAACTCTGGGAGGCATGCAAGACTGCTTTCTTAGCTATTCCTGATGACTTCATCAATAAATTGTATGAATCCTTGCCAAACCGCAGGGATGCAGTCCTTCAAGCGCATGGAAGTCATACAAGATATTAAATTTGGATCTCACAGCACCACAACTTAATTTGCTGACATATTTTTGTATTTGCAGTAAATTTGTTCGATTTCTGTATAGGCGACAAAACTTTTGTCTTGCCAAAATTTGACCTTTCTGTCTTGATTAAATAATAAATATTTTTTCTGTGAAAATTATTTATTTCAGTGCATTAAACATCATTTGGGAGGGTTTTAGCTTTTCATATGAGCTATTTCTAACACCAATGAATTAATTAAAAGCCAGGTTAATATCAGGTATTTCTAGAAAATAGATAAGCGACAAGACTTTTGTCAGGGACTGTATATAAGCCCTGCCCCTCACTTCTGGTTCTGTGCACTAATGTGCTGTGGGGCTGCAGCTGGAGACAGGTAGGTAGGTCACAGGTAAAATTTACTTTTATTAATGGGTGTATGTGAAAATTCTTAAGGTCACTTGACATTTATATAACTTTTAACTATACTGTAATGTTAAGTGTCTATATATTATTAATGTTTCAATTTACAGTTAGACATCATTAACTCACCCTCATGTTGTTCCAAACCTGAATGAGTTTCTTTGTTCTGCTGAACACAAAATAAGATATTTTAAAGAATGTTTGTAACTAAGCAGATAGAGCAACCACTCAATACCATAGAATTTTTTCCCCTACTCTGGTAGTCAATGGTTGCTCTAGCTGCTTGGTTACAAACATTCTTCCTAATATTTTCTTTTGTGTTAAGCAGAAGAAAGAAATTTATACAGGTTTGTAACAACTTGAGGCTGAGTAAATGATGACAATTTACATCTTTGGGTGAACTATCCTTTTAATAAAAAGAGGCCCAACAACTATTTTAAATATACCGTATTTAAGTTGTTTTTACATCAATTTTAAACTGTAAAGAAACAAATTATCAGTAAACCATCGGACATATATACATTATAGACTAGGAGTTATGTGCTCAACATCTCTTTGTGCCGTGAACTTTTCAAATGCACACTTGCAAAGCACTATGCAAGCTGACTTGCTTTAAGCACATCATTTTGCACCTGGGATGCGCATAAAGAAAGACAAATAAAGGAGGCTCTGTCTTAAACATCAAAGTTTAGATGTACAAGGGGCTCCTGTATACACGTATGCAAGTCAAGTACTTATTGCTCTTCCTCAAAGTCCAAACTAAAAAATAGCAGGGATGAAAAAGATTGTTGAAGCAGTTGGATTCGTTGAGCACAGTGTAATGAAACAAGTAGGCCTATCAGTTACAACAGACCAAGTTAAAGAAAAAGGTTAAGCAGTTTTATGTCTGGGACAGGTACCTGGGAGGAAAGATTATGTTGCCATAAAAGATGGAGGGAGTTAAGAAGACATTTAACTATGTCTATTTTAGAGGCATATAGAGTCTTTCAGCAAGAGTACCCACAGATTAAAATAGGAAAATCAAAATTTGCAGCAGTGCGGCCAGGGGAGGTCTTCACAAAAGCAGAAACACCTCATACCATTTGCCTCTTTAAATTATATGAGAACACACAAATATTGCTTGAAAGTGTATATAAACACATCCCACGACATGCCTTCGAAAGCATATCAGCATTTATCAGAGCTCTGGTCAGCAGTCTTTACTCTCCAGAGTGTATGTTAAATGGATGTGAAACATGTTGTGATGCAACTCTCCTTCAGAACATCATTTGCAACATCCCAGATGAAGATAAGAACATCCAAACAACGTGCCATTCATGGGAATCTGAAGGGAGTTTTCAGGTTAAGATCATGAACAGTTGAGCATTGGCCACTAAATGTCTTAAGCACTGCTTCATGAAAAGAAATCAGAGTGCAGTTTTACAACAGAAGTTGAAAGACACAAGTGAGACTACAGTGCTGTGTAGATTGATTTTGCAACTGCATATCAAGATAAAATCCAGGTTGCCCACTGGGCCAGTAGAAGGTGCAATCCGATCCCATTGTGAGTGATACACTGAATCATGAAAATAAGGTTGTTACTACATTTCCCTCCAAAGTGGTGGGGGGAAAAATCAAGCATGGAAAAATTGCACATCTTCAGTGATGGAGCAGTATCACAGTTTAAAAACAAATTAATTTAGTCATTCATCTCCACAGTCTTTAGGGAAATTTTTCCAGGCCTTAAGGTATGATTTACTCAGATGTTTGCGTATCATTACAGACTTGTGTAAGCAGGTTGCATATGGTGTTGTTCAATAAATGGAGTAGATGGGACAGTGAAAATTAGTTCAACTGTGCTAAGCCGTAAGGTTATTGTGAACAATACACAGTACTTCGTGGAAACAACTGCACATTACTGCCCCAACAATAACATTAAACTGATCAAGGGGTTAAAGGGATATCCAGATGTTCACACATGAACACCAGCTAGAGCGTCTATGGACTAGTGTAAGATCTCTCATGGGTAAGTATTGGATAGCAATTTGTGCTCACTAATGAATGTGAACATGATAAGGTTATTGAAGCGTTATATATTATAGTGTATAAAAAAACATCAATCATCAAACATTAGCTGCTTTTCCACCACAGGAACTTTCCCCAGGGACTAGGGACTTTGGGGTTGTACTCGGTGTGTTTTGACTGCAGGAACCAGGGTGTAAATGAAGTTTGAGGTAAATATTTCCCCCTCAAAACGGCCCTGCTCAGGAGGCAGTACTTTTTCAAAGGTCAGGAACTTTCGGGGGTAGGACTTGGGCGCTGACCATGCTGATTGGGTGAGTTCATGCAGCATTTTAATTGGTCGATTTGACGCAGCATTTTATTTACGCCACTATTTTTGTGGTTTAAGTCTGTTGCGGTGCGTGCAGTAAAAGTTGTTCAGAATTGTTAGACTGGACCTAACTGTTTATTAAAACAGTTTATTATATATTGGAGACGGAGTTCAGACTAGCGCTCAGGTTCTGTGTTTGCTCACGTGATAACGGTAACGTCATACGCACATGACGTCAAGGAGGTGAGTAAAGCGAGTTACTCCTTCCACTTCTGCTAGTTTTACTGAGATGTCTTATCCCGTGCGAATTGGCCATTAATATTACAGACGTCCTGAGGTAAAATGATTTTACCCCCATGTCCCAATGTTAATCTAATCCCGTCCGAATAGGGCTTTAGATTGTTTTCTCATTTCTTTTAAATTTCTGTGTATGAAATGTGATATAAATAAACTTGCCTTGCCTACATGTAATTGCATAGATCCTCACACAGATTAACTTTGTTGTTACAGGTTCAGTGCTTGGTGTGTGATCAGCAGTTGGCGTAAAATAATAAACATCTTCCATGCTGAGGCATTATAGAGCTAAGCATGAGCAGTCTGGAGGGTCAATGGAAAACTCCAACTGTCAAGGTAACTAATTTATGGAAGTTTTCGACAGTATGAATAAACTTTCCTTAAAGTTTTACATGCATTTGCACATTTTCTGTCCAGTGAACCCCAAACAACAGCTTGATGAAGCTCTAGTGGACATGATTGTGGAGGATTCACAGCCTTTCTCTATTGTTGATGACATTGGCTTTAAAGCATTTGTGGCTAAGCTTGACCTCACTTATGCACTATCATTCAGGCAGTCTCTGAAGATCATTGTGGACCACAAATACGAGGAGCAGAAGCAGAAGGCCATCGCTGAGCTACAGAAAACTGAGGGTGTGAGCCTAACTGCAGATATGTGGACCTATGTTAATATGGATGCATATCTGTCTGTTACATGCCATTATGTAGATGACAAGGATAAGCTTGCCACAGTACTTCTTGGGGTAAGGTCATTTCCAAAAGCTCACACTGCAGAGAACCTTGCAGAGGCCAAGAGGTTGCTCTTTGAAGAACGGGGTATCCAGAGCAAAATAAAAACCCTGGTGACTGCTTCAAATATGATAGCCACTGCCAACAACTTTAAGATTAGGCATGTTACATGCATTGCCCATGCCTTGAATTTGGTGGTCAAGAAGTCCCTTGATGTAACTCCTGGTCTGGAAGATATCAGAACAAGAGCACGAAGGATGGTGACTTACTTTAAGACCAGTACCACAGCAAAAGAGAGACTTAGAGAGAAACAGGAAAAAAACGAGAGGTCCTGTGAAGAAACTGATTATGGAGGTTGATAAACGCTGGAATAGTACCTATTTAATGCTTCAGTGTATATATGAAGAGAGAGAGAACCAGTGGGTGCAGCATTGGCTACACTGAGAACTGATGTGGCTCCTTTGCCATCAGAAGAATATCAGGCAATATCTGAATGCATGAAAGTGCTAGCCCCATTCCAGGTGGCCACCGTTGAACTTTCTGGGGAAAGATCTGGCTCTAAGGTCATTTTCCCATTATGAAAATGTTGCGATACACAATTAAGGAAACCCTCATAAACATTACCAACGACACTGCAATTCAGCTGGGACAGAATCTGTCAAGAAGATTAGCAAAGAAATGTTCAGCTCTTGAATCGACAAGTGTTTTGACATTAGCTACACTGCTAGATCCACGATTTAAAACATTTGGGTTTCATAATCATATACAGGCCCAGACGGCAATTGGACGACTAACATCTGAATGCACAGTGTTAATCAAAGATACAGCTCATCAAACACCCAGCCACTCAGCACAGCCAGATCCAGCACAAAATCTTGAAACTACAGGTCAAGGTAAAGTAAATATCTTAGAAGGTTACTTAAAACTATTCATTACTGATAACATGGTTTTGTTTATCATTTCCCTTGCAGATGAGGTGAATCTTTGGGAGCTGCTGGACAACGATGCAAGTAATGCAAGGAAGAACAAAAGTGCAACATCAGATGCAACCGTAGAGGTCCAGCGCTATATGACCAATCCCCCACTGCAGCGTTCTGCTGACCCTCTTGCCTACTGGTCCACCCACAAAGCAACATATCCTCATTTATACCAGCTTTCTAAACTTTTTGTGTACTCCTGCATCATCCGTATCATGCGAGATGATATTCTCTAAAGCTGGTGAAATTGTTTTTTTGTTTTTTTTAAAAATCGCCTTTCACCAAAGACTGGACAAAATAATATTTCTGAATTAAAACCATACTTAATGAACACTTTGTCTAAGCCCCTGCATGTACCCAAAGCACAACCTCTGCCACATTTTTTTTAATTTGTATTATTAATTAGAGAACATGTGAACATTGTTACATAAAAACATGCATCAAAGACAAACTTCAAAATCCCTCGGCTACATTATAAAGTACCAGTTACACAAGCACACCCTTTTCAACATACAAAAACATCAGTCCCACCAGTTAACAAGTTATACAGTTCTGCTTCACACAGCTAAACAAGATAAAGAATATAGAAATCATCACTGAAATTGTATTGGATTTGATTTGGAATGGTTTTCATGGGAATTTTATTGGTTGTAATGGGAAATATACTGGTCTCTACTGATACGTGTTAGGTTCTATTGGTGGAGGCATTTAATCCTAATGAAATATGCCCCAAAAAGGGCTCCTGATGCAAAAATATGCCTCAAAAAGAATTCTGTAGTGGTTTAAATGGTGAAAGCCAATGGTTCCTATTGGTATTTTAATAGAAACCATTAGAATTTCTGTGATGGTTTCCAACTTTTTTAAGCTGGTCTGATCTTCTGTCCTTGTCTATAGAAATAATTACAAACACATCGGAGTGCTGCAATTTCTATCTGAATGAAGCTTCGAGTAATTAACCATTTTCGACACAATTGTATCAGAAAGCAATGATGCTTCGAAATGCTTCATTTGGCCATCACTAACAATACCCATCTCACACTTGGAAGTCTTGGTGATGGGTCCGGTCTTCTGTTACAGTGTAGATGCAGCACTGAAAGAGAGTTCCAAGCCTTCCAAACATAAACAAGCTTTATTCAAATATTGACTTTACAAGGAATATCTGTGAGACCTGACAAAGACAGAGTGAACTGGGGAGAACTAAATACCAACACAGATGACTAACCAACGAGAGGGACAGGTGACAATCACTAAACACAGCTGAGGGTACTAAACTAACGAGGGGACTGAACAGTGGCAGGAAAACTAAGAACAAAGGAACATGTGACTAAACTCAAACCAGGAAGTACAGGGGCAAAAACACAACAGACATAGACCAAACATGTAATAATAAGATAAGTATGAGAAATATCCTTTTCCAAACAAATCATCTCCATGTGCAGCGTTGGCAGTTGAGATTTAGGGGTATGGAAAGAAATCAATCTGAAACTGAATTGTAGCCTATGGCAGAATGAGAAAGAAAAGCCTATGAAATTATTATATTTCAAATTACAAAACATAGCACAGATGCCAAGACATCTGTTGCATTAACTTATTTCTACTGAATACAATTTTACAGTGTAGTAAACAATGTTTTAAAATATGTTAGTATATTATAGTATAAGTTTTCTGTTTTGTAAAGTTTTGAAAGTTTTGAAAGTTTGGCATATATTGACTTACCGATCAGCATAGGACTGTGTGCGGTAGATGAATAAGCCATCCTATTAGAATACAATGATTAAAACGCACGTTTAACTTAAAATGAGGGAACGAACGGTTTTGGGGGTAACGAGTTAAGCCTAGTTCACACTGCCCGATTTTTGCCCCGATTTTGAGTCGCCGACAGGTTTTGTGAAATCGCCGACAAATGCCCGAGATCACAGGCAAATCGGTGCTCGTGCACGTGAGTGACAATCACGCAGTATGAATTATCAAAGACGCGATCAGAGAGAATCGCTGACGAGTCGCCGACGCCAGTGAGATATTTGGCATACTAAATATCTGGACCTGTCGGCGATTCAAACTCCTGCTGTGTGAACTGCGTTCTGACTGAAAATTACACCGACAGCCAATGAGAGAGTGAGATACAGGGCCGCAGGAGGTTCAGGGAGGAGTTATAAAGCAGAATTTCAGTATTTTAATATATATATATTGACAATTCTATCAAACAGAAACAAAGGCCAACCATTTGCACATCCAGCCACAGCATCAGCACATTACAAAATTATTTATTTACCTCAAACTGTCTTTGCAGAACAAAATCCTGGCTCCCTCTGTCTCTCCAACAATTTCTTCCGCCATAATCTTTTTTCTTTTTCTCCACAAATCAGCACACATACAATTTGAAGCAAACTTTGTGCAGTTTGTCATTTTTAATAACAATTCCAAGTCTCGCGCGAGAACTCCGGTCTGACGCACGTGTGATCTCGTGTTGTTTACTTGTCACATCGCACGTGTGTTTGGGAAACGTAGTTTGCACACCGGAGAGCGAGAGAGTTGTCGCGATTCTTCCTCTTGTTCAGTCATACAGTGTGAACTCCTCTGTCGTCAAACCATCGTGCAGTGTGAACACAGCAGTGACTGAATGATACCCCAGATAGTCATGCAGTGTGAATAGAGCTGTGACCCGACGAGTTTGAAAATCGTGCAGTCTGAACTAGGCTTTACAAAGTAACGAATTACAGTAACGATATTACTTTTTTGGGTAACGAAATAAAGTACCGCGTTACACTAAATATGTTGGTAACTACACTACTTAACTAGACTATAGGAACGCCCTTTCCTGCGTTACCCAAGCATTTGCCTGTGTAAAGTTCTGATCTGTGCTGCGCGGGTGCTGCCTGTGTTTGTGCTTTTCTCCTGGGGCACCGTAACCGTTGCCATATAGATCGATTTGAGTGATGTAGCTGCTGCCCGCTAAAGGAGAGAGGGGGAAAATGGAGACGGAAACAGGGGGTTTCGGCCAGTGGCGATATTCACATTACTTTCAGTTTATTGCTCGAAAGGACAAAAATATTTGTTTGAAATGCACTCTGTGCCCAGCCGACAAGTGTTTTTCAACGGCTGCCATCTCAATGAGCAACCTGTCTAAGCATTTGTCAGCCCAGCATGCCAATACAAAACTTGTGGCGAAAGATTTGAAGGAATCACTCAGCAGCCGACGCCACCTATGCAAGCTAAGCTTTTCTCATGTCTTGGAGTTGGAGCCCAGCAGGTAACACAAACAGAAATGAACAGGCTAGTTGCAGGGTTCATTGTAGTAGACATGATTCCCCTTGTCTACTATTGAATCGCCAAGGTTTAGAAAAATATTAGATAAAATACCCGTGACTCGCAAGCCAACGTCCGACAGGAAAACATTTTCCCATTACCTGGACAAGTGTTATTCCGACATGGAATCGAAGCTCAAAAGAACTTTCGAGTCCCTATAGCATGTGTCTACCACCGCAGACATTTGGTTCGCCAACAACAAAAGTTATTTAGGAATGACGGTGCACTGGATAGACAGCATTAGTTTTAAACGGGAGAAGGCTGCTCTTGCCTGCAAGAGGTTGAGAGGAAGACACACATTGTCATAGCTAGCGTAATAGAACAAGTTCAATCAGCCTTTGGACTATCACATACATATACAAAGTAACAGCATGTGTCACCGATAATGGAAGCAATTTTGTGAAAGCCTTTAGAATGTTTGAATCCCATCCTGATGATGGGTCAGACTCTGATGAGCCATCTGATGAGGAGGATGAGGTCACTTTTACTGATGTTGCCGAGGCACTCTCCACAGAATCAGATGAAACATTTTCACATCCACCTCATCTACGTTGTGCATCACATACGCTAATCCTTGTCTCAAAAAATGACCTGGAGAAGTGGCTGACCAGTAACAATGACTGTAAAGCAGTTTACAGAAGTGTTCACGCCAAGTGTGCAGCTCTCTGGACAAAAACTAGCAGTAGTTCTACTGTGGCTTCAGACCATGTTGAGGAGGTGCTAAAAAGAAAGCTCATCATACCCACTGCTACACGCTGGAACTCGACTCATGACGCCTTGTCTCTCATTAGGGGTGTAACGATTCGTTTTAACAACGATTCGATTCGTATCACGATTTGAGGTTGTCGATGCGATTTAAGGACAATATTGTTTCATTTAGAATGATATGATCCAAAACGATTCAGTGACTTGAAATCGCTTCAGTATCTTTTAGCCAAAAATTTAAATCAGTGTGACTGTTTTATTTCAGTCGAATCGAATCGTTGTTAAAACGAATCGTTACACCCCTATCTCTCATCACAGAAATCCCAATCAGAGATTTAAACACCATTTTTTCTAGACTGAGTATCACTGAGCGAGAGTATCAGTTCCTGAAGGAATATTGTGCAGTGTCAAGACCTCTTGCTGTCGCATTAGACATACTACAGGGAGAAGATGATTGCTACTACGGCACCCTTCTGCCAACCTTAGAAATTCTCATGTCAAAGTTGCTTGCGTTGAAGGACGGCCTTTCCCAGATGACCGCTGGCATGCCTGGTGCTATTGTACAGGTAAACACATATTGAATAATAAAGTGAATAGGCCCTACCCTGCCTAAAATAATAACTTGCAGTGTAGGCTGTAGGTCTAAAGTTTAATATAGCACTGATTCTTGAGATAAGGGACAAATCATGTTTTAGATATTAAAAAAATTAAACTAACACTACATTATTAAAAATATATATTTTTGTAGACCAAGGTCTCAGATAATGAACCATTTAAGGGAACAGGCTTATTTCTAGATATTTTTTCTAAAAAAAATATATATTTATTCACTCCATAACTTAATTTATGTCAACTCCATCAGATGGATTAACAAGCATGCTAATTTAATTTAATCCAATCAAAAATCTTCAATTATGTAATATTGGTTTTCAGTAAAGGATCTAAATCATAAAATACATTCTTTGTTTATTTTTTGTTTGTTTTCATACTATTATGAACAACCCAGTTTCTTAATTCCTTAATTCTCCTCCCTCCTTTTAATATTAAAGGGGGGGTGAAACACTCAGTTTCAGTCAATCTCATGTCAATCTTGAGTACCTATAGAGTAGTATTGCATCCTTCATATCTCCGAAAAGTCTTTAGTTTTATCATATTTATAAAAGAAATATAGGCTGTACCGAGTCTTTCCGGAAAAAACCGAGCGCCTGGAGGCGTATCGTGTGGGCGGAGCTAAAGAATGACAAGCGCGCAAAGCGGTGACGTCCTCAAGCGTGGAGAAACCCATCGCTATCTCAGCTAATACAGATAATGATCCAGAATCAAATCTGAGGCTGAAATAAATTGAACAGGAGAAACGGCAACATCAGGACGTCCGTCTCTGTGGTATGTAAGTTACTGTATTTAGTGGCCTCTCCACATTTCTGTGTCTTTACTCGCAGTGTATGAGGACATGATTCGGTTTATGGACTATTGTATGCGACTAACGTTAGACCTTAGAAGTAGCAAGCAAAACGGTTTTGCACGTCAGAATACTGTAACGTTATACAGAACAACAATGGAGTAACCGTTAGCGCATTTGAATGACGAAGCACGCGATCGTGTCGTTTACTGATGTTTACTCATGCGTCCGTAGCCAAAAGCAGAGACATTTGAAGCAGTTTAACTCCCCGGCTGCTTCCAAAGCAGGACCGAACCTTTATCGCTGGGACCGCTCCGTCAAAAACACACTTCTTTGGTATGATTTGGTAAAGTCCTGACAGCAGTGGCGTGTAAATCCATTTTGAGACGCGACTGAAACGATGTTGTGAAGCTTCCCGTCATTTCTGTGTTCAAATCGGTTCAAATGCAGCGCTGCCTTCCCGGAATGCTGTGCTGAAGCGTTGAAGTCGCTCGACGTCACCCATAGGAATAAAGAGAAGTGCGGCGCCACATAAGTGTTCACGGACGACTGGATCTGCATCTGAGAGACTGTTTACGGCGTGCATTTCCCATACAAGGACCTTCCGATCTATTAACGTCAAGTAGACCCATACTCGAAAAAAAACTCTCCGAAACTTGTGAGAAACCGGAAGGAGTATTCTGCCCTACAAAGCAAAAAGGCAGTAACTACGCAGAGTGCAGAACTGAGAAAAATGACTTTAAAGTTATCCTGTCATCCAGCCTAAGTAGTTGTAGGTAGATTATTGGACATGTGGCTTTTTTGTTACTTTATATTAGTTTTATTTTTGTACATATCAATCCTCATTTTTAATTTGGTATTTTACCCCTATTTTGCAGTTACTGTATTCTTGCTTTGTATTACTTACCAAAAACGTGGCACCATGCCAAGGAAAAAGGCAGTAACTACAGATTCTCCAAGAACTATTTTGCCACAACTTGGGCTCTGGGTGTGTTAGATATATTACTGTATTTTACTGTATTTGAAATAATTGGAACCATTTGTTTTTCTGAACATGGATATACCAAACCCAAATTAATTTGACCATTTTAGGTCAATATTTTCCACCCGGAAGCTGTTCTGGTGCTGAAACGGCTGCTTAAAGTCTCACATTGCTAAGCTGTATCAAGGCCCAAATGGGGACAATTTATTTTGAATAGGACCACATTATTATGTGTGAGTATTAGATTAATGTGTCTCTGGGGGTGTTTCTCAATCTGTAATGTAGTATCTGCTATACCTACAAATCACATTCATGTTAAAGCATTGCAAAACAACTTTTCTTTGGAGCAATATAGGCAAGTTAAACTCCAATTCAACAGAGCAAAACAAAATCATGTTGCCTAAGTGTTTCTAACGCTTTTTGTACTCTTATGATGATAACTAAGATAAACAAGTTGATGATTTTATATGGTGCAGTATCTGTTTCAGTAGGTTTATAAACATAAAGTACTGAATGAAATGAATACATGGGACAGATATTTCAAATTAGTAAACATACATTTAATAATAGATTGTGTGTGTGTATATATATATATAAATAAATAAATAAATAAATAAATAAATAAATAAATGAATGAATGAATGAATGAATAAATAAATAAATAATGATGATAATAATAATACAAATAATTGATGAACACCACATTTCATATGGTTATTACTCCTCATCCTCCAAAACATTGCTCACAGGCAGGGAATACCAGAACACCCTCCTGTTTGGTGGCATGAGGTGACAAAGATTACAGAGGATGTCTCTCTTCTTGACCTCCTCAACCCCTCTATTCTGTGGTCGCAAAAGAGTGGGCACCTTCAGCGAGAATTTCTTCATGAGGAAGTCCAATTCCATAAATTCATTCTCCGTATGGGACAGCTTGTAAAAGAGGCTCTTGGAGCCACGCCGCACCTGTATCTCCGCCATCTCCCCAAGCTTTGGTGCTTGCGCTTTCTTGACCTTGACGGTGGAGTGGCCATCCCTCCAATCTAGCACATTGGCATTCTCCAATTTGATAACATCCACCTTCCTGGAGTTGGAGCTTGCCACAACACTCACAAAGTCCTCAAAGTCGTAGACCACACCACCTGGACGGCTCCTCATTTGCTGCTCGACACCATGGTGGAAACTGTCTGCGCTCATGAACGTGTGTCCCCTCTCAAAAAACTTTAGTGTGATGTCCTCCTGTGAAATGGTGTCACTGTTCACAAGAGTGACAAGTGAGGATAGAAGGCACCAGTTCTTATTCTGTGCACTGCAGTTGTCCACCCAGAATATGGTGTGGCGTACATCCCGCTCCTTCTCCAATGCAGTTGTATATGCTGATGTAATTTCCGCGGCACTTCGCCCAGCCATTCCCTCGTGCCACAATACAGAGATGGTGTTTTTTTTGTTTGTTTTTTTCCCCACTGAGGCAAATGTTTCGTGGTATGCCACGATGCGACGAGTAAATACTGCTGACTTGACTCCTGGCATCCGTGGCAGCATTATCACCTTCTGGAGGTCCACACTCCGAACTGATGTCATGTCCGGCCAGTCCCTCTCTGCATCTGCCTGGTAGCTTTGGCGGCTCTCTAGGGCAGACTGCTTATGTTTGTTCCACCTTAGGCACTCTGGGCAATCTGAGCTTTCAGTCTCCCCTGTGTGGCAGTTCACATGTTCTGCATGTTCCAAACAGTCCTCACATTGCTCCTCCCCAAGTTTGGCAAAGCTGATTTTTTTGTCTTTTACCATCTTCCTGTATGCTTCATAGGAGCAGGCGTTTCCTTTATCCAGGTAGTCTGAATGCATCATCTTAATTGTGATGTCACTTGGCAGGTACCGTCGATTTGGGGCATGCTCCCGTCTGTAATGGCTCACACAAGGATGGAAGGACTCAATGTGGTCATCAAGGGTCTTCACGTCTATCTTGTTGACTGCAGCCTGCCTTCCTCTCTGGTCCTTGGATGGAACCAGTGGCCTGGTGTTCGACTTCCCCATCATGGAAATAACGAGACTGTCATTTTTAGGGTGGTAGCCCAATGATGACAGGAAAAACATTTTGCAGACCTGTCTTGGCTCTCCTTTCTGGTTTTGCAGGCGGTAGATAAATGAGCGGCCACGGCGACTTTCTGGGCCGGTTGTTATTCTTTTGGTTGGCATTGGGGTAACTGAGTAAAACATCCATGATCGTCTTTCTGTGTAGGTCATCTCCCAGTACTGACTCCATATCTCCCTCCGTCTTTCCTCTGAAATATGGTCTGTACACCTTCTTCGACATTTGGCACCACATGGCTCTCTCATTGGTGGTCGACGTGATTCAACATCAGGCTGTGGCCCTGGCTGTGGCTCTGGCTGGGGCTCTGGCTGGGGCTCTTGCACTTGTTCTCCTGGGTCTCCAAGTTCCACTTCAGTCTGTGCCATCGTAGGGGTTGGGACATAATCTAGGTCTGTAATGTCATCATATAAGCTGTCCACGCTGGTGGTATCCAGGAAAGTGTCCAGGATGGTCCACTCCATTGTTTCAGCGGGGGGCAGGACTTGCTGCCTCTTTGATGGAATACCTACATGTGTATCTTAAATGAAAAAGAGAGAAAATTAGTGGCATGAATGTAAATCCACATCTGTCTGTGTCTGTCTGTCTGTCTGTGTAGGCTACTGCAACAAATTATTATTATTATTATTATTATTATTATTAGTATTTATTATTAATTATTATTATATGGACCTACAGGACAACATCTTCACTCTGATCAACATATGTAGGCTATATATCGATGTCTGTATATCATAATATTTAATTGTACAGGGAATAATTTTAATAAAGTTTAATTAATTAATAAATGCCTAAATAATGACTAACACAATAATAAATTAATAATTTTTAACCCTTAATGAAAATGAAGAAAGAAAAGCCAACATACAAAAAACGCAGCCTGGCTTTATAAGTTACATTAGGTTGTAAGTTGTATTATCCTACAATAATAGGATAAAACAGAAGCTTGCAGTAATGCAGAGGGAAACATTTTCATAGGTTAATATAATTAAGGGGAATCCAAATTAAATATATAATTTTATATTTAGAAGAACAAACCGTGCAATAAATAAATGCTTAGGAACAGGAACCAATGTGTTGAGCCTGAGCGCTAAGGGGGGTCGTAAATAACTGCCGACTCGCTCTGCAGAAGTTTGTTTTTGTTGAAAGCATGATGCTTACAGTAAAGAGAAAGGTGTCAGTTTTGCTCACAACTCACTAATTTCTTTAAACAGCGGACATAGTCTTTAAACAGCGGACATAGTCTTCAAACAGCGGACGCGAAGAGAGTGCGTTTTAAGTTGAACAGACACCTGTTGCCGTTTCTCTGTCTGTTCGTTAGTAAGATAATTCGAAAAGTACTGTACGGATTTGGATGACATTTTCGGACAACATGGGTATTAGGACAAGGAACAGATGACTACATTTTGGTGGTGATCCGGAACACGGGACATTTGGAATTTGTAATGCTACATTGACCGCGGTTATTATGCTCTCCGAGTGCTTTTCTAGTTATTGAATATTTTTCCACCGCTGATTGGATTATAACTTTGTGTCATGAACAACAAAATGATGACATGGCATCGGCGATGATGTGAAGTTACAGAGGATAAAGTTACAGCTAGGAGCAGGGAGGATCAGGGGGAGGTAAGCAAAGCTATTTGAAACATCGCCTGTTAATTAGCATAATGCTTTCTGAATGGACCTCTGAGAGGAAGTCCCGCCCTGGCGGCTGACAGGTGTTTATATTGTGATAGCCTAGCCTCTAAATGTTTAATCTGTCACTGTTACTTACCATTCTCCGGGTATTTTCTTTTCAACGCCAGTTCGACCATCTTCTTTCCCCTGCTTTGTGCCATCTCAAACAAAATTTGTGGGAAGTTAGAAGGGTGAAATCGCAAATGTTAAAACCGTCTCGTGAGGATGCCGCTAAATCAGCTGTGTGTGTTCACCATGGAAACAGTAACTGCGCTGCGTAGCAACACGGTTATTTTTTGTTGGGTAAAACAAAACAAGAATACAGTAATGGATGTTACTGTACTCATGCTTTGTTTCACTAGGCCTTTTTGCAGTTACTGTACAAACGACTACCATTTTTCACCAAAACGACACACATTTGAGATAATATTTTTTGTCACATAACAAAGGATGCCTTGAATGTCATGAAAATGATAATAACTCATTTTTGACCAAAAATGCAGTTACTGCCTTTTTGTTTTGTAGGGCAGTATTTTTAACACAGAAATACTCTATCAAACGTCCAACTCAGTTTTTGAAACTTTGTCTATGTTTAGGATGGGAATCCAAGTCTTTAACAGTGTAAAAAGCTCAGTATGCATAAAACAGCATTTCACCCCCCTTTAAACATATATCACCAATGTTCTCAGCGAATTAAGACATAATATCATGTAGTTCCATTGATGTTTTAACTAGGGATGCACCGAATCCAGATTTTTGAGGTTCGGCCGAATACCGAATCCACTGGTTAAGATTCTGCCGAATCCGAAACTGAATACCGAATCCAACTCCCATCCTAAGTTCATTATCACAGTAAACACATTAATAACACAAACAACGTCCACAGCAGTGTATTTTTAATTTAATTTAAAAAAAGGCAACATTATGCCAGGATGACTGTGCCGTATTGCTGTCTATAGATTCCTTCATGCACAAAAAAAACGGATCACAGCTTCTTTTACGTCCTTACGTAATGACGTCATTTCTATCGTACCAGCAGATGAAAATACATTCAAACACATTCATGTAAAGTATTTGTAATTAAAACTTAGTAAAGTAATAATTATTATTATAATCATCGTCATCTTGGATACGTTTTTTAATTCATGTTTTGCAAAAGCACTCAATACAGCCACTGTCGTGCAAACACTGATGTTTTACACAGATTAAATAAACTTACATTGACATAACATAAACTTACACAAATCCTTGGTTCACCCGTGCTCATATATTATCAGCATCCGTTTTCCGAGAGAAACAGTTCAGTTCAAGACGACGCTATCATGCATGCAGTATCTCAGCTCACCGGTTCTCACAGCAAAACATGTCTCAGTTCAGTGAACTGTTGGAGTTACAACATATACTTTAAGATATTAGTTTATTTCTAGTCTGAGGGACTGTCACTCATGTCAGAAAGTGAGTAACTATAGTAACTTGTGAGATCAGCGCTGATTTGAGACGCGAACCGTTTAGAACGATTCAGTCCGATTTGGTGAACTGGTTCGACCGGATCACTAAAAAGATCCGGTTAAAAAGAATGATTCGTTCGCGAACTGGACATACTGTTTAGGGTTTCATGCCACCACGAGATAAATCGGCATTGCAAATGAAACATATAGCTCGCATTGAATTGCCTTCTTGTGACTGAAAGTACTGCCAAACAACATTTTCTGTTCACAAGTTCCATTTTCACTCTCTCACAGCCTACTGCATTCGAACGGTCCACCTAGTAAACACGTTGCCATAATCAACCGCGGCATCATCGACCAGTATTGCGTAGTGAAAGCGGGTTCGGTTTGGTGGAAAAAAATTCTACAGTTCGGCAGAAACCGAACCCAGTCAAAAAGCCCAATATTCGGCCGAATCCGAACCCGAATCCTGGATTCGGTGCATCCCTAGTTTTAACATTTTTACACAAAAATAAACAAAAAAAAGAATAAGACGTTCCTTTCAAAATGAACAAAAACCTTCACCTGAAGGTATAAAATACTGATGAAGTTGACAAATACTATTTTTATTGTGTTGACATTCTTACTTTTTAACATAAATAGGGCTTTTATGTTTGGTACATGTATTGTCCCTTATCTCAAGAATCAGTGATAGCTGATGTAGCCCAAATTTATGAGTCTGTAAAAGCTGTTTATTGAACTGTATATGTTTGTCTAATGTAGCCTTTCATTTCATATCACAGGCGATCAAAGACAGATTTTCATCTGTCTTGGACAGCAAGGATGCTCTAATGGCTGCTGCCACAATGCCCAAATTCAAGGTCTGCTGGCTCACAGATGAGAAGAGAAGAGATGCTGTTAAAACCATGCTAATTTCTGAGTGTCGTGCCCGGATTCCTGAAGAACAACTGATAAAACAAGCAGTTCAGAGCCCTGTCACCTCTAGTCATAATGATTTTTTTGAATTTGAAGAGGAGTCTTGCTACACAGCAGAGACTGAAGTCATGGAGTACTTAAAATTGCCTGGATCTGACTGGGAGGTTCTCTCCAGGTTCCCCAGGATTAAGGAAATTGCAAAGCAGTACAACACTCCAATACCGTCAAGTGCACCGGTCGAAAGGCTTTTCAGCCTGGGCAGTATTGTTCTGATCCCAAGGAGGAACAAGCTGTCAGATAAAAGATTCGAACGACTTTTACTTATGCGATACAATCATTATTTCGAAGAATAGAGCGAAAAATGAATTGAAGTTTATGAGAGAAATTGTTGTTGCACTTTTTGTTTTCACTATTGCACTTTTGTTGCTCTTACCTTTTTGTTCATTGGGATAATTTCAACACAATAATTAATTAAAAGGTTCAAGAATTTGTGATTTGGTATGTTAACCTACCGCCTCTGGCAGCCACATCTCCAGGAGGCAAAGGAGAGTAAGCAAGGGGAAAATAATGTTTTTGGGATGATGTGAATTTTCTGTTTGTTTAATTAATTGCATTTTCGGTTTCCTTTTTATGGGCTTAAGTACACTTCATTTTTGTTATTTTATTTTGCCATGAATCTAATAAAAAGTTGTTCTCATGTTTCCCAAAGCCTGTTTTGAAACTTGCACGTTGTGGATTTTACAGAGAGGCATATTTCTGTGTGCAGACAAGGATATTGTTCTTTTATGTAGTTTTACATGCCATTTTGTATACAGTGATGATAGGGCTATGATGTTTGTCCATGGTAAATTAAGAAACAGCAAAGTAAAGTAATAAGTATTGAAGTTACTTTTTAAATGCAGTAACTAGTAAAGTAATCTCATTAAAATTTACAGAAGTAACTAGTAACTCATTACTTTTTTTGAGTAACTACCCCATCACTGGGAACAAATTATATCGTGTGCACTATTTACTTAAAACGAGGGAATGAATTAGTAAATCGTGCGCACGATGTAGCAAAATAAGGGAATGAATTAGTAAATTGTGCGCACTATGTACTAAAATGAGGGAACAAGTTAGTCGATTGTGCACATGTGAGGGGCTCCATACATAACACCACTGACTCTTACAAACACAAGGCATGAATTTATACCCTGGTGACCAGCACCAATTAACGCAAAGACAGGGATTATATAACAAATTTGATATAACAAATTAAAATAGTAGCCAGGGTGGAAACTGATATGAAAATCTGTCTTTGATCTGTCTTTGATTCCACCACCCCCCACCCTCCAAATTTAAATAAGAAACTGCACTTAATTGCTCTGATACATTCTTTTTTAATAATTTATACATATTTTAAGAAAATATTGACTCATCCCTCAGAAACATAGCATTAAAGTGTCACTTTAGTCGTCACCATCTTCCTCCTCAGAAGTTTCCTTCTCATCTTCAAGTTGGGTCTTTCTCTTCTTGGTTCCTCTTTCCATGAAATCTGCCCTCCTCGCTCTGATGCTGGCCTGATGCCACAGCTGTATGGCTGAGTCGGGATCAAAGTCTTCAATGTTAGGGCTAGACAGCTGCACTGTGAGCAGGTCAGATAGTGTGTCTGACTTCAGACCTGACCTCCAGTCACTCTTCACTTGTTTCAACAAATTGAAACCCCATTCACAGTCTGCTGTGGAGGCTGGAATACACAGTAAAACATCAACAAGTTGAAGGAAATCAGGGCACTGGCCTCCCAGTCTCTGATTTATCTCTGGCCAGGTCAGCTGGTCAATGTTCAGATGCTGCTGGTACAAACTGCTCTTGAGGAATGTCCAGTGGTCTGGAATCAGGTCCAAATCGGCCCCAGAGGATGCCAACAGTGGACCAAAGTGCTTTAAAATACATTCCACATCTGCATCTCCAAAATCTGCAGACACACACAAGGATAACTTAAGCTTGCACAAATAGTTTCCAAAATGGTTTCAACTTCAAGATGTAAAATACATGTTAAATGTGCTTGTTAATAACCTTTACATTTGTCTGCATAAGGCCAGCTTGTGATATCCACCAGCTTGGAAGCATGTAGCACTCCAGAGCTGAAGTCACAAAATCGTGCCGCCATACTTGTTACGTTACAACTAAAGAAAACTGAAGTGAGGACTCAAATGCAGAAAAGGTCATTTATTAACACAATAAAACATGAACACAAAACAAAACCCACGAGGGGGAAAACACATAATCAGAAATAACCAAATACAACTTAAACATACAAAAAAGGAATCGCTGGGAAACAGGAGACGTAGACATGACAACGATCCGACAAAGACTGACAACACAAGGAGCTATAAAAGGGAACAAATCAGGCAGGGACGGAGGGAACACATGTGGCGCAAATTAAACCAATAATGAGATAACAAGGGGGGAGTGATCAAACAAAGACAGAAGCACATGGCCACACTAACAAAACCCACATGTGCACACAAGACAGGACAGGCATGTGACATCACCCCCTCCAGGAGTGGCTACCAGACACTCCACTAGGGACGGGAGGGACAGGAGATACAGACAAGGAAGGAACAGACAAGGGAGGAGTAAAAAAGGGAGGAACGAGTAAAACAAAAAGTTCAGGAAGCCATGGTGGCCCACAGAGTTTAGGCGGCCTAGATGGCGTGGGCAGAGCAGGGCAGGGCGGCGCGGGCCGGAAGCCTGGGAGGCATGTCCGGCCCAGCAGCCACTGGAACTGGGACCACCGTCAAAGGAACCACCGGAACACGATCCACCAGAATTCGGACCACCGGAACTGGGACCACCGGCACAGAGACACGGGAACAGTCGCAGAGTAAGCCTTTCTCCTCCTCCCCCATTTTGGATCTACTGGAACCGGGACCACGGGAACACAATCCACCGAAACTAGATCCACCGGAACTGGGACCACCAGAACTAGATCCACCGGAACTGGGACCACCGGAACACGATCCACTGGCACAGGGACCACAGAAACATAATCCATTGGAACTGAGTCCACCGGAATACTGACCACCGGAACTGGGTCCACTGGAACAGAGTCCAACGGAACACGATCCACAGAAACTGGGACCCCCTTGACTGTTTCTGAGGAAGTCTTTCTCCTCTTCATACGTTTAGGAACCACTGAACTCGGGACAACCGGAACCGAAAGCACCGGATCAGAAATCCTCTCCCTGGCAGCTTGTTCCTGCTGTCGAACGAAACCCTCCACCATTGTCTCAAAGGTACCCCAATCATAAATAGTCCTAAACAGCCAGTCCTTGGGCTTGTCCAGTGCACAAAAGAACAGGTCCTTAAGAGCCCCTTCATTAAGCTCCCTCCGCCGCTCCAAGGAACTCGATAGCCAACTTTCCTAAGATCAGTCCCTTATTGGCGGAGGGATGCTAAGGTCTAGATGTAGTGAGGACAGTGGAAGCTGGTAGGTGGGGCGAAATCCTCTTCCACTGAGTCCTCGACAGGGTCGGATCGTTATGTTACGTTACAACAACAAAAAAATGAATTGAGGACTTAAATGCAGAAAAGGTAATTTATTAACAAAATAAAACATGAACACAAAACAAAAACCCACGAGGGGGAAAAACAATCAGAAATAACCAAACACAACTTAAACATACCAAATAGTAATCACAGGGAAACGGGAGATGTAGACATGACAACGATCTGACAAAGACTTTGGAACCAGTTGTTATGCCCCCTCGTGGGTTTTGTTTTGTGTTATTTATTTTATGTTTAATAAATTAACATTTCTCTGCTATTGAGTTCTCACCTTAGTTTCTTTAGTGTAACGTGACACTCTGCTCCTTAGGGTCCCATCTTCGCCAGCTGTATGGCAGTGCACTTGACATGAGACGTGGATGTCTTGTGATCTTATATCGCCTCTAATTTAAGGTTGGTTGTTCCTTTAACAAACAAATTATTTGCATTCTTTGATGACGCGTAGGTTCTACAATAAGTACAATGCATAGACTGGTCTTCGGGAAGCTAGGCTAACCATTCCGTCGTTTTCCCCTCATCATCTATGCGGCACTTGTTTGAAAAGTACCTTCTCTTTTTCTTTATTCCGCCCTCAAAAAATGCGTTTTACAATCTACCCGCCACTGTGGCTGCTATACAAGGCAAAGTCACCGACCACTTTGAAAAACTACCAGCCATTGGCTGGTGGCGAGTGCTAATTTGCTTTACTTTCTAATTTAAAACCCTATAATGAGCATATACATTTACAAAATACACAGTATGTATCTAATGTATGTATTTCAGTATGTAAAAAACACACCTACATTTGGGTGCATTGGGGTTAAAGTCCTCATGAAATCAAAATTTACCATATTTACTAATTGCTAGTTTTGTGTCAAACAATCCATCCGTGCAAGTTGATCGGTATCAAAATTTTTTTGGCTTCATAATCTTTAATCAAAATCTACAAATGCTCCTCCCCCCTACATTGGTAGGACTTTTTTGATGACGCCTGTTTGACGGCTTGGGCTTCGACATGCCATAATTTATTCCGGAGCCTCCACATCGGCTCAAACATATAAGGTTTGCTTCCCACAGAATGATCCACCGTGTACTCCTGTTCTTCTTCCCCATCTTCCTGCTCCAAACTAATGTCATGCGTTAACGAGACAGCTGGCGGTGTATCAGGCGGAGAGTAATCCTCAACAACTGTTTGCAAACTTGCGTTCAGATCTGCCTCCATCTCTGAATGAAACGCCTACCTTTCTATATCCAATTAGGTCACAGGGAGGGGGAAACAAGTCACGCCCTCTCTTCTGATCATTTAGTATTCCGTTTTTCTCGGAAATACGTCAAATCACTGAAATAAAGTCGGTTGCAACTTCCGGTTCACTGGGACTTTAAGCAGATAAACATGAAATTTTCATTTTTGGGTGAACTATCCCTTTAAAGACCCTGTAAAGTCAAAAGTAAGTATGTGATCTGAGTTAGTCACACCACAAAAAAATATGTTATTAACCACCCAGCCAAATTTGAATGATAAAAAAAAGTCGCCAAGTAAATAATATAACAGATCAAAATCTTTAAAAAAATGAGCAGTATTCTCTGCTCTCAAACGCTGGGGACGTGTCCGCTGGCTGCGCCGAAACCACCCCCACTCGCAGGAAAGCTACCTCCGCCTCACTCAAATGTCACCGCTACAACCAGAATGGATGTTCTTAGCAGCTTTTTAATTGGGTTTACAAAGCCATACATGCTTGAGCCTCCAGAGCCAGAAACAAACTTAGAGGACACTGACATATTCGATAACCAACATCATTCCCCTCGATCTGCAACAGAATGGTCCGTGCTTTTTCCCTCTCCGTTTTGTGCAATTTAGCTATTATGTAAATAGCATAAACGTAGCCAAATAAAGTAAGGCTAGCAATAACATAGAATAAAGTGTATTTTGCCACTTTATAGTCACATATCAAACTAAAGATAATACAGATATTACAGATATAATATATACAGGTTTACAGATATAATAGTTGAAATCACTTGTCTAAGGAATCATATTGATGTAACTTGTAAAAACAAAACAAAATCACATTAGAGGGTTGCAGGATTTAGTTACTGTGGACTAACATTACCTGCTGTAATTATAACATAAGCATACAGGAAACTTGCACTCATTGGTGGGCACGTAATGTTATTGCGGATGATGTCTGCACCGGCTGTCGGCAAGACAGGAGGATGAAGGCGGAAGATAGTCGGTCCAGCCCCATTCACCAGTAATCAGAATATCAGTGAATCCCAGTTTTCTCAGACTAAAGTTTATAAAACTGTCCAGTGTAAAATGATCACTACAGAGGCGGTTGTTGGTGGTGATCATCAGCTCTCCATAAATGTGGCAAAACAATTATACTTTTAAACATTTAAAAAATAAATACATTTAAGAGACACATGCTAAAAAAATTTGATCTCATGTATAGATTATTTGATGGTATTATAAGTCTTCATCAAAATGTGGCCCATTTTTGCTGACTTTACCTTATATGAATGAGTTTAGGCGTTGTTGCCACAAAAAGCCACATTTGTTTGTAATTGCAATTGCCTTCTGTCAACATTAGCAAATAGAAAACATTATTTTTATTTTTATATTGTACAGTTCATCTGAGGACACATATTTGGTGTGTGATTTCTTTACAAACAGAAACATTTTATGATTGTACATGGATTTTGTGGACAACTGCAAGTTATACCGGTGACTGAATTCACAAAGACCAATGGTCCTTTTACCATATTCACAAATAAAAGAAAGAAATTATGCATATGTGGGGAAAGCATTGATTGCATCCTTGACTTCCACCTTCAGATCTTCAGCATCAATGTTGTGCATAGTTTGCTCCAGTCTTAGTCAACACTCATTCAGAGTGTACTCACACTAGCCAGTTTGAACCGTGCCCAAGTGCGTTTGACCACATAAGCACGGTTCGTTTGACTAATGTGAGTGCTTAGATTAGCCGGCCCTGGCCCGCTTGGAAGAGGTTCAGTTGGACTCGGGCGGGTTCGCATGCAGTGTGAGCGCTAACCGTGCTGGAGTCCGTAATAAAAGCTGCAAAGTCCTTGCTGTACTTCAGCTGGTACCTTGTAAACCTCCTCATACGAGCAGCACGATTACGTGGAAATTTTCACGCCCCTTGGCGACACATCTGTTTAACAACAGGCTGTGAGAGGGCTGTGGACCACCGAGGACCAAACGACACAAAATGATCCTCAAAGAAAACAATGGAGCGATGGACTCAATTGTGTTCAGAGAGCGCCGCTCTTCCTGTTTATCCCGAAACCGTTGCACCATAATGACGTAAGCGTGCTCCGACACGAATACTGAAACCCTATGTGAGTGCAGGCCAGAGGGGGAGTGGGGAGGGTGGACAATTGTACTCAGGCCTGGTTCATGGCAACCATGCCTAGTGTCAGTACATCCTCGGTTTCCCTCCCTGGTCTCTGATTCGCATCTTATCTTGATGTCAGTGTATGGTTAGTTATTAATGTACCCCTATCATCAACTATGATGTACCCCCTCAAGTAAAGTTTTGACAGTCCTGCATTAACAGGACATAAGGGGATGTTTGTCTATGGTTAGTTAATCATGAGTTAGAAATGATGTGCCCCTCAAAGTAAAGTCTTGACACAATGCATTTACATTACATTTACATTACAAAGAAAATATGCTACATTATTGAATAAACATACTCAAAGAGTGACATCCTTATTCCTTTACACCACCAGTACAAAAAAAAAAGATAAAAATTATTTGTACTTCTTTTATTTTTATGTATTAAACATATGGAATCAAAGAAAGCCCAAAGATACCTTAAAGACACGTTTACATGCACATACATAAGCTAATGCTAATCAAAGCATATTCGTTTAAACAACATAAAATACTTATATACTGAACATAACTTCCTGACAAAACCCCAATACAACATATATACAAATGCCTTTAATTATAAATTTGGTTTACTAAAGCAATCACCATTAATTAGATTAAAATGACAACATTAGCGTAGCAACACAACTAGCATGCCGATCAAGAGCGTCCCACCAGAAACAAACCCTACACACCTACAAAAGTAGCTGACTAAACATTCAAGAACATTAAAAATCATAAAAGTTGATGTAGTTACATTGTACTTATTTAAATAATTACTGAGTAATATTAATTAACTACATGTACTTACTATAGAGTTAGGGTTAGGTTTTTTTAGGGTTAGCTAACTGTTACGTTGTAGCTACGTATATGTCACCTTTGTATTGTTACCCAGTACTTAATGGCTAAATAAATAAGCATGTGCCTTTCCAATTATTTGTCACAAAGCTGGAGATGGCAGATTATGATATTAAAGTTTAAACTATGGCAGCATTAAATCAAATGTACTTATTTATTATTATGGAGGCTGGTTGATTTAGTTTACACAAATGTTAATTGATGCATCTAACAAGTAGTTAGGACTGCTTTACAGTTATTTATGCATGAATCCTTCATTGGTTCATGATTAGTTCATATCTTCATTAATATATTAGCAATATTATTCATGGACCTTTATTGGAAAGCATTACCCTTAACATTGTATTAGGTAAATAAGAATATTAAATAATTGTAATAATTGTTACTTAATTATCTTTATACAACTTGTAAATTGAAGTAATTAAAATAAATATATATTAAGGCTTGTAAAGCACATATGTTCAGACATTGTCCATTTTATCAAACGTTTGATGTGTTCCTCTACTGGATGTTTTTGTTTCTTGTATCAGCTCTTCACCAGGATTTCATGGAGGACTATTCCCTGTAAACCAGAAAAGACTCGGGTTAAATGGATGGACGAATGGATAGATGCATTGATCAATTTATTGTTACCTTTAGGTTCAAGCTTCTGACATTCATGGGGACTTTCTCCTGGGCTAATGAAGCCATTGCAGGTAACTATTTTAGCATAGCTCCAGACCGATTCCTTAGGAATACGTGGTAAAGTGGGATCTGATCGATTTACATATATAAAAAAAGCAAAATCTTTCTTCAAAACCAGCCTCCCATTCCACATTGTCCATTAGAGACCAGGCAGTGTAGCCACAGACGTCCACACCATCCAGCAAATACGCTGAGAAATTAAATGAAACAAAAATATTAATAATGCACAAAAGGCATCACAGAAATCTAGTGTTTAATGCTATCCTTTTTGATCGTTTTACCTTTCAGGGCCTCATTGATATAGGTGTTATAGTAGTAGATACGGTGGACTCTCTCATTTCTGTCAGTAGGGGGAGGGGGAGATGTGAGGGAGGATGTTTCAGCCAGTACTCCCAGAAATGCTATTCCGCCATACATTATAGTTCTCCTTTTTAATCCGCTTAGAAAATAATGGCAACAATTCTGTGTTTCTGGTGCTGTGTGTACATTAATGAGAAAAAAATGAACTTAAATGATTTTAGCAAATGGCTGCAATATTACAAAGAGTGAAAAATGTAAGGGGGTCTGAATATTTTCCATAGCCACTGTTTAAAATATTTTTAAGGAAAGATTCTGCAATTCTGTCCACATTTTCTGCATCACAGACATCATAGCGTGCTAATTTAATGCCATGATATTCAATTCAATGCTTTTTGATCCAATTTTAAGATTTTTTTTAAGGCCTTAAATTGTGGAAGGTCAAATTAAGACCAGCGGAAATCCTGGAAAATCTATTATTTCTAGGAAAAACTCGTAGTCTTATAGGATAAATTGCGTCAATCACAATTAATGCTGCACATTTATTAATAACACTGCAACATGTTAACAGTTAAATTTTTTGTGATTTTAAATTCGTATATGGCTTTGATTCAAATTTAACTTTATTGACAAATCTTTATTGTATTTTGTATATATTAATCGTAAAAAACATTATTAAACATGTTATTAAACGCATGGTAAATATAGTGTATGACTGTTTATTTCCTATACAGAATCTCACTTATTAGATAAACTATTCTTTCATTGGTAGTTGTTTTCAGCAGATAACTGAACAACGTATTCAAATGTATTTCAACTCCTAACTATTTTTTTATTTATTATTATAGTATCTTTTTTCTTTCCTTTTTTCCTTTTCTGTGCACTTTTGTGAGTTTAGATAGGACTTTTATTTTGTTGTGTAGAGCTGACGTCATAAGGCTGCGCCGCGCTCCTACATATCTTATGATTCGGCAGAAGAAAGGTTTGTGTTTAAAACCACTTAAAGTACTTAAATCGATGCCTCGTTTTTACAAGTGCTGTACATGAATTTATTATTATTTAATGTAACATTGTAATGCTTTATCTAACATTAATAAACGTTAATGTTTATGAGTAAAACCCATCCACATGAATGATAGCAAAGGTGCGTCTCATTTCTCTCCTTATATCGCGAATCAGTCTGTCGTAAATAGGAATTTGGTAACTGGCAAGTAGTGATGGAAAACGGAGCTTTCTGAAACTATTAAATTGATGCAGAAGCCGCTTGAAACAGTTAATTAACAAAATGATTCAGAATGCAACAAGAACACTTGTGCAATGACAACTTAAACAAAACAACTGCAAAAAGAAAATGTAATGTAATATAAGTGTAATCTAGTAAATTAAGTAATGGGGCTGCACGACTTCGAATCGAAAATCGAATTGGGTTTTTTTTCCTGACTAAAATTGCAATTGACAATCATTACTTTTATTGTGGTGGTTTTAACAGCATTAGTGACAGACCACGCATAATCACAAACTTATCACTTAAGTTTGTTTGTTTGTTTTTTTTGTGTTTTTTTTTTCCAAATAAAGTTGTCATGACACAAACTTCTGTCAAGATAAATTAAGCAAATAATTACAGTATCTTGAATAAAGTTAAATTAACAAATATAAATAAAGTCTTAACCTTTTTAGAACATACACTGTAAACAATTAAAACACTGACCATAACCTACAAAATACCAGCGGCGTTAGGACTGGTCATATTCTTGGCATGTGTAAGTTATTTTCAACATTAAAAGGGGTTAGTTGAACATTTTATTGCTGTCTGAGTCACACAAAATGTCTGGGGGGTTATCTCTCCTACCACCTGCATCAAAATCCTCTCTCCCAAATCCCTTGCTAATGCTAAATTACCATTTTTATTTTTGTTTTTTAGATGAACGCAAAGATCGAGCACCGTCTGAATCCACTTTAGCCCCATTTACACTGCAGGTTTTCATGCACAATTCCGATTTGGTGACTATATCCGACTTTTTTTTTGTCAACCTGCTTACATCATCTTTTAAATGTGACCCGTGTCCGATATTCGCATTTACATTATAAACTGGCAAAACTATTTCTGAATCTATTGATTCTGAATTCTGAAACTATTCCCAAGGAGTTCTGATCCCAAAACTTTTTTTTTTCTGCTTACACGCTCAAATGTTATATCCGATCTGTGCCACATGAGAGGGTAAAATCGGAATTGGGTCACTTGAACCATGCAGTGTAAATGGGGCCATTGAGTTTACAAGTAGAGATCGCTTCAAAATGTACTGTTTAAATCCTTTTTGACCAAGGCCAAGCAGCATATGGTAACTTTTGCGCTTCACTGCAATTTGCATGCATATTTATTACTGAAATTAGAGAAAGTATTTAAAAGAACAATATTTCACCATTACTCCACCTCAAAGAGTGGGACCTGTTTAAGAGCAAATAGAAAAAAGAGAGGGGGGAAAAACATGTAAGCATTTGAACTAGGATGTTATTGTGGCAGCAATACATGCAAGCAGTGTTGAGTAAGTTACTCTAAAAAAGTAATTACCGTACTAGTTGCTAATTACATCTTCAATAATGTAATTAGATTAATGTACAAATTTACTCTCTCCAGAAAGTATTTAACTACTTAATACTTTCTAAATCCTATATCAACCTTGACTAGTTAAGTGATTCAAGGATGGACATGAAATGGCTTAATTAATTTCCTTCAAATGAATAAGATAAAACTACAAATTAATCTTATTAAAGGTGCACTATGTAGTATTTTTGCAGTAAAATAGCAATGTTTCCAACTATTTGTAAATTGTGAGAAAATTGCTATTTTAACTAAGGACTGGGACGTTTCAGCATAGCGTCTGAGGAAGTCGCCTGTCAATTGCGTCAGATCTGCGCTACCCTTGGTTTCGGGTTTTATTTGGCAGGAGCGCTTTAGTTTTAGCCGTTTCATAATAAAAGTCCCGGTGTTCGCGAGGCGGGTATTTGTGTAACAATCGCTCCAGCGGCCATGCTCTGCTTCACACTAGAGTAACGTTAATAACCGCATGCATGTACGTGATTTCTCCCCGAGTCCTATTTTCCACCGGCTGTGAGGTGAAGACCACATGTCCCAAGATGCTGTGCTCAAACTTTGCGTCATCAAACTACGCATTTGCTTTGAATAGGCGCCCTCTAGTAGATGGAAAATTGCAGTCTGTAAACAGTAATTCCATATTTTTAAAGGGAAAAGTAATGATTTAAAGTAACTAATCACTTAGTAACTAGTTACATCCAACAATGCATGCAATACAATTTTTGTACAATTATATACATTACAAAATATAAACCAAGCAGCTTTATGTTAACCTTGTGTGAATAAGAAGTTGCATTAACTTATTTCTGCTATTTTCCACATTTTAAATGCATTTGAACTATAGCAGTCTTTATTCAGCAGACAATCATGCGACTTACCACGTGATCAGCATGTCCCAGGTTCATAGGTTCACTGAATTCATTCCTCCATGTGACAACCGCCAGCTAAATGCTTGAGTAAAATAAACTTAGGGCCCACGCAAATGTATTTTTACTGATTCACATGAGAAACAATTACTATCTAAATAGGGCAAATGATTGCAATTTATTTTGCCAGTTAAGAAAACCTTAACATATTGCATTATATCTTCACATTGTTCAGGGTAATGTGCTTAAAGATTTTTTGTTTTTGGTACAAAAAAAAAGCAGCATATATCCAACTGTTTGTTTTGAGGCATGCCCGTTGACATATTCAGACCTTCAAAATCCAAAATAATTTCAAACATGCTGTGCTTTTCTATATTGCCTGCTGCACTAAGAGTCTTTCTGATAAAAGAATGCATTAAAGGTGGGGTATTATTTCAAAACCGTTTTAGAAAAAGGACTCAGGCTGAGTGGAATAAACTTCAGCAGGTAAGGGACGCCTACTATTGATGGTGAGAAGAGAGGCTCAGTGCGCATCATTATTCAAAACACAAGACTCACATAACGGACAAAATTAGCCAAGATCTAATATATGCTGGCTTTTGCTTGAATATGCTCATGTGTCATGTTCGCTTGTTTGTCCATTTGCGATTGCATTGTCACTCACTTCAGCGGTGATAAAGACACATTAATTTCCACACCGTATGGAGCATCTAAATCTCCTCACTGTTTGCTTCATTCGTCAGCTCACAAAATGTGTCCGAAAATTAAGATACTATACTCTTAATATATGTTTGTTTCCTCGTTTCATGATCTATATAATCCTAATCCGGTCATAATTGTAATATGTCGTTAGTTGGACTGTCGGCTCGTGTTCTATCGAGTTGTTCATAAGAATGGTTTGTATTTTTGTGATGGAAGGGGTGACTTTTTCATTGAATATTCGACCTGGATTAGTTACACACAGATTCTATCATAGTCGTTGCCTGGGTTACGTATGTGTGGGGCGGAGCTATAAAAATAGGGCCTTACCCCACCTTTAAGATTGAATAAAATGTTTTGTTTAAAAGAAAAGGGTATGCTTTCTTTTGATATATTTAATCAGCCCATATAAAAAGAGAAATTAAAGCAGATAAAATTTAGTTACTTAGTAGGGATGCCACAATACTCAATAAAATATTCAACCGTTCGGTACGGCATTCACGGTTCAATACGCGCTGGTGAATTGCGTTTTTTTTTTTAATTATTATTATTATTTCCACTTCAATTATTTATTATTTCCATTTCTCTCCATTTGAAATAGTTCTTTCAGTTTATGTCGGTTCTTTTTGAGTGTGCCTTTGAGTCTACACACTAATATGAGCAAATATCCAATCATATGCACTAAAGTTAGGGGGTGTTTAGCCTTGTTTTAAAGCCTTGCCGGTTAAACATGCACTTGCCGGATGCTTATGCACTGTTTTTTTTCTGTTACATTGAGTGCGCGTGTAACCCCTTCTGTTCGGACCGGGACTCGAACCTGGGTCCGCCGGCATGAGAGTCGGACGCTCTAACAAGGAGGCTAAAGGCTGCAACCTCTAGCGTCAGTCGCTAGAGCGTCTCTTGAGGTCAGAGGAGTGAGGTTTACTCGCACAGCAACTTCTACTAGCTGGCCTCCGTTACACTCACCCCCCTAAACCTCACTCCCATCCGGGTCACGGCACCAATGTAACCCCTACTGTTCGGACCGGGACTCGAACCCTGGTCCGCCGGCATGAGAGTCGGACGCTCTAACAAGGAGGCTAAAGGCTGCAACCCCTAGCGTCAGTCGCTAGAGCATCTCTTGAGGTCAGAGGAGTGAGGTTTACTCGCACAGCAACTTCTACTAGCTGGCCTCCGTTACACTCACCCCCCTAAACCTCACTCCCATCCGGGTCACGGCACCAATGTAACCCCTACTGTTCGGACCGGGACTCGAACCCGGGTCCGCCGGCATGAGAGTCGGACGCTCTAACAAGGAGGCTAAAGGCTGCAACCCCTAGCGTCAGTCGCTAGAGCATCTCTTGAGGTCAGAGGAGTGCGGTTTACTCGCACAGCAACTTCTACTAGCTGGCCTCCGTTACACTCACCCCCCTAAACCTCACTCCCATCCGGGTCACGGCACCAATGTAAAACAGCAACTTCTACTAGCTGGCCTCCGTTAGACGCGCACTAAACGTCTGTCAAGCACACATGATTACTGGACAGTCTTACTGCACTACTGTTAAATACAAACAAGGTTAACATAAACACAGTCGGTTATGTCTAAAGTGAAAGTAAAATCGTGTGAGTCTGTATATGAGATGTGATCAGGGGTGCTTCTCAATCTCCCTCCTCGTTTCCTCGCTCCTCCGTCCTACATCCTGTGACCGGGAAACCGATGGAGCTCAGCCATCTTGTAGGAGATCTCAATTCTCTAATTGCACCGTGAGAATGGAGGAGTGAGGAGGCTTCCTGAGGAGTCATAAGCGAGGATACACAGGAGTATCCTTTGCGGAAGTGTTTTATCGACTAATCTTTATAAATATTTATTTTATATTATACAATATTAAGTAAAGGTTTTTTAAGTAAAGATTTAAGTTTAAGTAAGGGCTTTCAAGTCTTTTAAGTAAAATAAAGAAAGAGTATTGCAATAAAAACATTTTCTCCTTAACCTTTTTCTGTTCCTGTCTGCCTAAGAATAGAATAGCACAAAAAAAAAAAAACGAACCGAAAAACCGTGGTTTTTGAACCGTGGACTAACTGTATTGTTGCGTCCCTATTAGTTAGTTAGTTAGTTAGATAGTTAGCCAAAGAGTAGAAATATATCTGATTAATGACAACACCGGGTGGACGTTGGTCCCTCTAGTGGAGTCTAGGGCATGGTCCCCCATAAGAAAATGTTGTGCATTTTTAAAATTAAATTCATCAATTTGGTGCACAGAGTTCGAAATTTAAGAGCTCCAACCCATATTCAGTGTGCAAATTATTAATGTAAGGTTGTCGTCCGTTAATGTTTAGACAATATGATTATTATTCTAAAAAATCCACAGAAAATCTGGTTGTGTTGCCTCGCGATGTCGACGCAGACGTTTGACAGGTTTTTACAAAGTACCTGCCTTTGAAGTACGTCAGACCTTCAAAACCCAAAATAATTTCAAACATATGCTGTGCTTTTTTTTAGGTACCATGTCATCTGCAGGACTTTGCTCTTCTACAAATGCCCTTTGTTGCGTAGTTGAACTTATGACACTACAACTTTTCCCAAATGATGTTCTTGGATCAAATGTCCCCTATTGGTTAAGCTCTGCATCACACCCTTTCAAATCACGATTTCGGTTTAAAAACATTGAATCGTGCAGCCCTATTCAATAACCTACAAATCATTACGTAGAGATTGAGACGCACATTGTTTTAGCTTTGCTTTTATTTTTCTTTGTTAATAATTTTTTATCTTAAACATGACAGAAAAGCCACACTCAGATTGAAAAAACTCAGATTGGAGCAACTGAGATCAAGATGGAGTTTATTAAAGAGGAGAGTGAAAACATGAAGATTGAAGAAGTGAATCATGAAGATACCGAGACACAAACAGGTTGGTTTAATTCTTACTGCTGAACTCAAGTCATTTGATGCATATTAAAATGTCCAGGTCTGCAGAAATGAGTGATATTTTATGAAAAATGTTCTATGAGTGTCCTAATTAAAGTGGTTTTATTGGACATGAAGGACAAATGCAATATAAGATACAAATTAAATAAATACTTTTTTTTTTTTCATTTACTGTTGGTGTATTTGACCCCTACAGGTCTGAGCCAGTTTTGGGGACCTTTAGAAGTTGACATGTTCTGATTTTGTGCTTTTTCCCAATCGCTTAGACACATTAATGGCCAAAGTGTCATTACACACCAGGGATCTTCGGAAGTGAATTATGAGTTTTCGTAAGAAAAATAACCATATTTAACACATGATAAAGTAATGAGATTAGATGTTTTGAGCTGCATTCATATGTGTTTTGAAATCTTATTCAAATTCCATTTCTGGACCACTCTGATTGGATTTTGCATGGTTTATAGGACAGATGTTGTTATAGGAAACATGCTGAAGTTACAAGGGTTTGTTGTTGGAAAGTGTTGGATGAGCAGAAAATTACGTTTTGAAACCGCCACAGCGGATACACATTGTCACGTTTTAAATAAAAACAACATCTGTACTGCAAACCCCTCTATGTTGCTGTATAACTAATCCAGATATTCCATAAAGCAAAAGAGTGGCATGAACACACAAATTGGATCTGAACAGTTGCTATACTCAATGGCTACGTTCATGCAACCAAATAATCTATTAGCAGTCAGATTGATGGCTCAATCGGACCAAAAAGGCTTCATGTAAACACCTTGATCGGTCTGACTGAGCTTGATCCGAATTAAATTTGTCAAATTAAACAAAGAATCCGTCAACTATTAGAAGAAAAGATGTTGAAATTTTTAATTTAAGGTACTAAACTAATCCTTTCTGATAATTTACTCACCCCTATCTCTTCCAAGATGTTCATGTCTTTCTTCAGTCGAAAAAAAAAAAAAAAACGTTTTTTGAGAGAAAACATTCCAGGATAATGATTTATTAATTGTTAAGGAGATGGGGTGATATAGAAATGTTATTTTGGATAGTTTTTCAGGCTTTATAACCAATAGGCATGATAGAGTGATAATTTTTGATGTTCCATTTCTGTCTCTTTCTCTATGCATTATGCTACTGTGTATCTCTAATATATATTATTTCAATTTTCGTTTTAACCCTTTTATATGATGATGTGGATGCAATGATGAATTACGTCACTGATTGTGATTGGTAATTAATGGATCTTTGCAGTGATCATGAGTTGATTTGAAATTATATTGTGTTTGAATATGTGTTTGTAAATGCCTGATGAAGGTCATGGGACTAAAAAGTTGTAAATAAAAGCTATTTTGATATGTGTGCATGTACTAATATATGTAAGCATATTAAATGTACAGATATTAAATATAGCCACATACAAAGTAAAAACATAGGTTTTATATATGGGCAGATATATATGTACATATTAGAAAATGGAACAATTTCATATATTGACATATAAAACTAGCCCATATAAATATATGTTTATACATGTATAATACAGTCTTTTAAATGTCACATATATAATTATCAATATACATGATTTTTTTTTTAAATGCTCATTATACAAATTACACATATATACATTGCATTTTGCTTGCATACATATGACACATATATGTCCATAATATGTTTTTATATAGTCTTAGTATACATTTTACAATTAGAATCAAATATATTGTAACAGTCTCCCTAGGAACAACCTAGAGAGGCAAACTACAAGATACAATTGAGCTCAAAACACAAATAGAGATAGACTTGTTAAAAGTTAAAGCTGTTAAAATAAGGAAAACATAATCATGTCAAATGTTTGTATGTATGTTGTTTAAATAAATTGGTACATATAAAGTAAACATATATTTGTGACATATATAGTCATAACATACAATATCAAATAAACAATAATCATATGCATAGTTTTAATATATGTCAATATACTCATTTAATATGGACAATTCATATATGTTATAAACTTATGTCAACATATATCTAGAGTAGGGCCGGGACTCGATTAAATTGTTTTATCTAATTAATTAGAGGCTTTGTAATTAATTAATCGAAATTAATTCCATTTTAATTGCATATAAATATTTGACCTGAGAACATTACTTAAAATCCATGTGAAAAATTACTTAAACCATTGAATAATGACTGAATACATAAGCTTAATCAACAAAATATTGTTTATTTATTTCAGTCCAGCAGACCAGCGCAATGTTTGCCATTAAGTGTAGCAAAAGCATATTTGTGATATTTGAGGCTCGATGTGCTGCGGTGATACACAAATTCCTTGTTGTATAGCTTACGCAAATTCCTGGTTGTATAGCTTACACACAACCATGCTCTTGTCGACGCTTCCATCCTTTCATTTTTTAAAACAAAATTTCCCATCCACGGCACCAAGCAAAGCGGTCTCATCAGCTTCTTTGTTCATGTTCACTATGGTTTGTTGTTGTCGTGATTCGTGAACGCTAGTTGGTGTATAATCGGTCCGTCGAAACTCATTCATTAAAAAAACATTCCGTGGTGCAAAAATAAGTGGAGTTAAAATTATTTTTTTATTTTTTTGCGTAATTAATCTTAATTAACGAGTTAAAGTCCCGGCCCTAATTTAGAGATATGTATATGTGATGGCAATGTACTGTCTTATATATGACTGTGTCACTTGCGATATAGGGACATATGACATTACATTTCCGTATGGGGGATGTCACTTTATTGGAGACCATGTATAATACATACATTTGAATTTTGAATAAAGTATATGCATTTCTAAAATTTCATTTTGTAATATCTATTCGGTGCTTTTTTCATCTTACACAAGAATGACTTTTAATGATCTTTTGGGGGATAATTTCTCTGCCAAAGTTGTGCGATTAATTTGCAGTTGAATTAATCTGCACATCATGTAATTATTTAGAGTAAAACTTTTAAAAGGGTTAGTTCACCCCAAAAATTTAAATTCTGTAATTAATGACTCACTCTTATATCGTTCCAAACCTGTTTGACCTTCTGAACACAAATTAAGAGATTTTTGATGAAATCTGAGAGCTTTCTGACCTATTTGGACAGGATTAGTTTTTTCAAGGGTAGGGAATAATGTAATTTTACCACAGGATGTCTGTAATTTGAATGACCAATTTGCATGAGATAAGAAATGTCAGTAAAACTAGCAGAAGTAGGAGGGGTAACTCGATTTACGCACTGAGTCCTGTGCATTTTAAGTTGCTTCCTGATATCACTTGCACAAACATCTATATAACCTATAACAGTTAGGTTTGGTCCAACGATTTATTAATTAAATTCTGATTGGATTTTGTTGGTAATTGCACTTCCATAAAGCTATTAAGAATTGCTTTCAACCTCGGAATACCGCAAAAACTTAATTTCAACTGAAAATGAAGGAATAATTACATACATGTTCACAGCGGGTCTATTTACACCGAAGTAGTAAATTGGTCGTTGTGCTGCTGTCTGTGGGAGGGGTTAGAAAGCTCTCGGATTTCATTTTTGTTCTGAAAATGAACGAAGGTCTTAGGGGTTGGGAATGACATGAGGGTGTGTAATTAATGATAATTTTTTGGGTGATTAACCCTTTAACACCTCTTTCAGTAGAGTAGTGTGTGCAGGATCTAGTATACTTGTTGCTGGTTTTGATGCTCTTTGTTTTAGATGTTATAATGCCATTATGTTGCTTTGTCATCAAACTACCGTTAACTTGCATTTGTTTTGTTTTAGACATGATGCAGCCGAAAGAGGAGAGTCAAGAACTGAAGGAAATTGAAGTGGAAATTCAGAATGAGAAAAATCAGGATTTCATAAATGGAAAGAAACATGTTAGTTGCTCAAAGACAACAAAGACGTCCTCGCGAAAAAAAGCTCAAAAGACAAAAAAGAGACGTCATTTAATCTGCCAACAGTGTGGAAAAAGTTTCACTCACAGAGGAAACCTTAATGTCCACATGAGACTTCACAAAGGAGAGAAGCCTTTCACCTGCCAACAGTGTGGAATAAGTTTCACTCAAAGAGGAAACTTTAACGTCCACATGAAAATTCACACTGGAGGAAACTCGTTCATCTGCAATCAGTGTGGGAAGAGCTTCTCACGAAAAGGCGGTCTTAAGACTCACATGAGAGTTCACACCGGAGAGAACCCATTCACGTGTGACAAGTGCGGAAAGTGTATGAGATTTAAAGCAACCTTTAATAAGCACATGAGGATTCACTCAAGAGAGAGCAGTTTAATATGTCATCAGTGTGGAAAGAGTTTCACAGACAGCGATCATCTTAAGAATCACGTAATAACTCACACTGGAGAGAAGCCTTTCATGTGCCATCACTGTGGAAAGACTTGTAAAAACAATGCAAACCTTGAGGTTCACATAAGAATTCACACTGGAGAGAAGCTGTTCATTTGCCCTCAGTGTGACAAGAGTTTTACATTTAAAGGAAACCTAAAGATTCACATAAGAGTTCATACAGGAGAGAGGCCTTTTACCTGCTCTCAGTGTGAAAAGAGTTTTACATATAAAAGAGACCTGAAACGTCATATGCAAACTCATTCTGACAAGAAACTGGAATGACCGATGGTTTGGACAAAGAAACTATTTCAAAAAGCACTTGTGTATTCACTTAACTTCATCAAAATATTAGATGAGCTTCTGTCTTGCTGTAAAATTGCACAATGTATAATATATATATATATATATATATATATATATAAAAGGGACAAACCGAATAAATAGTGAATGATGAATATTGCACTGATTTATTTGGTTAAACATAAAAGTTTGTTTATTTATAATATGTTTGTTTATAATATGTGTGTGTATACAGTCGTGAAAAAGAAAGTTCACCCTATTGAATTGTATGGCTTTATGTATCAGTACATATAATAAAAAAATCATGTGGTCCTTGGCAGGCCTTACTATTAGAAAAACAATTTGTTAAAAATTAAATACCACCTTACATATAGACTGGGTAAAAGCCCTGCAGCTCAGGCTGGAAACCTCTACATTTTTCTATCCTGCTGCCGTTACAAATCTGCAGGGACCATCACAAACCGGCTTATCCACATGGCGTGCTTAACGCAATTATGTATAGAGAAGTAACAGATTGTTGGTCTGATTTGTTGAGGGAGTATCCAATTGCGTACTGAGTCATTTGACCTATGCCCGGTTCACGCCTCTTGTGCAGTAGAAAATACAGAGTGGACTCCTCAGACCAATCTTAAATTGAGGTAGGTCTGGTGATAGCAAGACAACCTCAGATGAACAACATGATATATTACATCATTCCATTATTTATTTATCAAAAAGTAGGCCAAAATGGAAATGCTATGGGTGACAAAGTACACTCTTACTGTTGACATAGGACGGTAAGTAGCAGCTAATTAAGCAGTAAGCAAGTGTATTCAGCTCTATAATAGCAGAAGTTTTGGCAGTTTGCTGGTCTGATGCATTCAGGTTTGTGTTAACACAGTGCCAAGGAGGAAAGTAATGGCCATTTCCAAACAATTTGAAATCCATCATTCTACAGCAGAAAACATTCAAGACAGTTGCCAATTTTCCAAGGAGTGGACGTCCCAGAAAATGCACCCCAAGGTCAGACCGTGCAATGCTCAGAGAAATTGGAAAGCACCAAAGAACTACACCTCAGACTTTACAGGCCTCAGATAACATGTTAAGTTATGTGGCAGTACAATTAGAAAGGTACGGGACGAGTAGGGCATTTTTGGAACGGTTGGCAGAAGAAAGCCTCTTCTCTCTAAAAAGAACATGGCAGCACTAATGTTGTAATATTCCTTATATTGTGTTGGTCCCCCTTTTGCTGCCAAAGCACCCCTGACCCATCGGGGCATGGACTCAACTAGACCCCTGAAGTTATGGTGTGGTATCTGGCACCGAGATGTTAGCAGCAGATCCTTTAAGTCCTGTAAGTTGTAAGGTAGGGCCTCCTTGGATCTGACTTGTTCGTTCAACACAACCCCCAGATGTTCAATTGGATTGAGATATGGGGAATTTGGAGGCCAAGTCAACACCTCAAACTCATTGTTGTGCTCCTCAAACCATTCCTGAACCATTGTTATTTTGTGGAAGGTGCGATGTCCTGCTGAAAGAGGCCACAGACACCTGGGGAATACCGTTTCCATGAATGCATGGTCTGCAACAACGCTTAGGTAGGTGGTACGTGTCAAAGTAACATCCATATGGATGGCAGGACCCAAGATTTCCCAGCAGAACATTGCCAAAGCATCACATTGCCTCCGCTGGCTTGCCTTCTTCCCATAATGCTTCCTAGTGCCATGTATTCCCCAGGTAAGAGATGCACACACACCAGGCCATGTGATAGTTCTTCCATTTCTCTCTGGTCCAGTTCTGATGCTTACTGTTAGCGCTTTCGGCAGGGGTCAGCATGTGCACCCTGACAGGTCTGCGGCTATGCAGCCCCATATGCAATATGCAACTCAAAAACAAAGAAAACCAGACGATTGGTTGACCCCAGGCCTCCCAAACAAACCAAAAAGCAGGGTACCGATACAACAAATCAGACAAGCAGTCCCCCTTTAGTTAGCATAGTTTGGGATTCTGGATACAGCAGTGCATTAACAGCGCGGAGACGGCAGCACACTATTACAGCGTAAAACGAGAGGGAGCATCCTGCAGCAGATATAAAAAGGAGATTTTAACAATCAATATAATCCCCACTCAATTATAATTGCAGTTAAAACACCGTTGAGATCTTGCGCACACTAAACCACGTTAGAAGAACAGGTTTGTCACAATAATACCCACTAAAAACACAATGGGGTGTGGGAAATCATACCTATTTTGGTATGCTAAAATACACATTAAATCCACACAACTCTACAAATCCCATCAAACAAGTTTAAAACATACCTGAGAGGTGAACAGACAGACATCGACTCGGCAGACACAAAGGACTCAAATTTCAGCTAGCTGCGCGATAAAACACCAGCACTCACAGCTACACTACAGCAAAGGCGATTTAAAAGTTGTACACATCAACAATTTCCAGAATATCGCCTACACTCTAAAAAAATAAAACATTGGGTCAACAACAAAAAAAAAAAATATGTTAACGTTTTCCACTTGAATTTTAATGTTAAGACTACTGGCAGAATTACATTAATTCTAAGTATTCTATTCTAAGTGAGTATGGTGAATTACCTTTTAGGCAACAATAAAACATGAACTTAATAATTTTCTACATGAATACAAGTAATTAAGTTGATCCAACATAAAGTTAGGTGAAAAAGTTTTGGCCAAAATAAAACACATTTCTAAGTAACATGAGCTCAATAATTAAGTTGAGCCCTGTCCTATAGAAAATACATTTTCCTGTGTTTTCCAGGAGGCAATTTTTAAAATATAAAGACACCATTAATTATATATTTTTTTCTTCCTAATGATATTCAGGCTAACCATGTTTCTGCTCTTCTGTCATGACCGTGAGAAAAAAATCTTCAGCCACGCTCAGCAGGAATCCCCCAGAAATTAGGTGTAGCTACAGAGCCTTGGTGTCTTTGAGAAGCAAGAAGCAGTTCAAAACCAAATGATTACAACACAATCTGAGGAAGGTTGAGGAAAAACAGCAAGATGACAAACACATTCTGAAAGGTTGATAGATTTATTTAGAGGCATGAGGGAGTGTCAAAACCTGGCAACCAGACAGCAGCTCAAAGAGTGTTAAAAAAGAACAGAGGTTATCATTACCATACCTTTTACTGATTTGAACTTCACTCAGTATGTATCACAGAACCAAAAAAAATGTGTGTATGCATATGTGTGTGGATGTATGTGTGAGTGTGCGCATACAGGTCCTTCTCAAAAAATTAGCATATTTCATCTGACTAATAAAAGAAAAGTCAACCTTCAAATAATAATGTTCAGTTATGCACTCAATACTTGGTCGGGAATCCTTTTGCAGAAATGACTGCTTCAATGCGGCGTGGCATGGAGGCAATCAGCCTGTGGCACTGCTGAGGTGTTACGGAAGCCCAGGATGCTTCGATTGCGGCCTTAAGCTCATCCAGAGTGTTGGGGAGTTGGCAGGCCAATTGAGCACAGTAATACCATGGTCAGTAAATCTTCATCTCCATAAAGCTTTTCAGCAGATGGAAGCATGAAGTGCTCCAAAATCTCCTAATAGCTAGCTGCATTGACACTGCCCTTGATAAAACAGTGGACCAACACCAGCAGCTGACATGGCACCTCAGACCATCACTGACTGTGGGTACTTGACACTGGACTTCAGGCATTTTGGCATTTCCTTCTCCCCAGTCTTCCTCCAGACTCTGGCACATTGATTTCCGAATGACATGCAAAATTTGCTTTCATCCGAAAAAAGTACTTTGGACCACTGAGCAACAGTCCAGTGCTGCTTCTCTGTAGCCCAAAAGTGGCTTGACCTGGGGAATGTGGCACCTGTAGCCCAACCTGCACTTGCCTGTGCACGATGGCTCTGGTGTTTCTACTCCAGACTCAGTCCACTGCTTCCGCAGGTCCCCCAAGGTCTGGAATCGATCCTTCTCCACAATCTTCCTCGGGGTCCGGTCACCTCTTCTCGTTGTGCAGCGTTTTTTGCCACACTTTTTCCTTCCCACTGAGGTGGCTTGATACAGCACTCTGGGAACAGCCTATTCATTCAGAAATTTCTTTCTGTGTCTTTCCCTCTCGCTTGAGGGTGTCAGTGATGGCCTTCTGGACAGCAGTCAGGTCGGCAGTCTTACCCATGATTGCGGTTTTGAGTAATGAACCAGGCTGGGAGTTTTTAAAAGCCTCAGGAATCTTTTGCAGGTGTTTAGAGTTAATTAGTTGATTCAGATGATTAGGTTAATAGCTTGTTTAGAGAACCTTTTCATGATATGCTAATTTTTTGAGACAGGATTTTGGGGTTTTCATGAGCTGTATGCCAAAGTCATCAGTATTAAAACAATAAAAGACCTGAAATATTTCAGTTGGTGTGCAATGAATCTAAAATATATGAAAGTTAAATTTTTATCATTACATTATGGAAAATAATGAACTTTATCACAATATGCTACTTTTTTGAGAAGGACCTGTATGTGTGTGCATGTGTGTGTGCATGCGTGCTAGGGATGGGACGAAATATCGTTTGACAAAATATCGCGATACAAAACGTGACGAAACGCATCGAGGTCGAAAAAAATGTATCGCGAAATAAAGATAGATGGCACTGCTGCATGATCTGCAGTATATAAATCATTTAGTGTATTATATGTGTGTGTGTGTGTGTGTGTGTGTGTGTGTGTGTGTGTGTGTGTGTGTGTGTGTGTGTATGTATGTATATGGGGGAGACATACAGTCAATGTTGGTAAAAAAAACTAAATGAAAAAAAAAAAATTCTCCGGGGAACGGTGCGGTACGTCGTCACGTCAAGACAGCATATGTTGCAACAACAACACTGCAGCGAGCTAACAAATATTAGCATTAGCGCCAACTGCCTTGCCCCCAAACAGCCAACCATGGAGTCAAATGAGGTCGAAATTGAGGACGCTCCGCCTGGATACAAGTCATATGTCTGGCAGTATTTTGGCTTTCTCGTTAAAAAAGACAAAGACGGCAATAGAGTAACTGACAAGACTAAGACTGTGTGTAAGCTGTGCAATGCTGTCATTCCGTACACCACATCCAACACATCAAACATGAACCACCACCTTCAACGTTACCATAAAAATGTGAAGACGGCCCCGGAGAAAACGAGCGTACCGAAGGGACAGCTGACCATGAAACAAGCGCTGACACCAACATTACCTCCGTCAAGTCCGCGTGCAAAACAGATAACCAGGCTCATTGGCGAATTCATAGCGGACTATATGGCTCCATTTAACATGGTAGAGAACAGAAAATTCATCAAAATGTTCAATGTGCTGGAGCCCAAGTTTAAGATGCTATGTCGAGGACATTTTTCAGAGAAGGTAATCCCGGAAATTTACAATGAAACCAAACAAAGCGTGAAAGAGTTTCTAAAAAATGCCGACTGTGTTGCCCTGACCACCGACAGCTGGACCTCGCAAGCAACACAGAGTTATATAACCATCACGGCAGAAGTCATCAACGAGAAATGGGAGAGAAAAAGCTTTGTGTTGCAAACTCGTGAGCTAAGTGAAAGTCATACTGCACACATGCACACACATACAGGTCCAAACCAGGTGAAATAGCACACACGACATGCTGGCGCGCTACCTGGAGCAACAAGCAGCTGTCTCAGCTGCGCTGAGCTGCCCAGGAATCCGAAGAAATGCGAGAGAAATTGACACTCTGGATAACAGTGATATATCAGATGTCGAGGATATAGTGAAACTGCTTAATCCACTGAAGACAGCCACAACAGTTGTCTGTGATGAAAAAGAGCCCACTGTTTCACTGATAATCCCACTGAAGTTCATGATCGAGCAAAGCATGTCACCAGATGAAAATGACACACAGACCATCGCCAACATGAAAAGCGTCATTCTACATGACATCTCGGACCGCTACTCTTGGGACTGTAATGACATGCTGCAGGAGTGCACTGCGCTTGACCCACGATTCCGAAGCCTGTCCCATCTGAATGATGAACAACGCGAGTCCGTCTATGCCCGAATACGTGAAAAAGCTTCAGCACTTAGGGAGAGAGAGAGAGAGTCTCTCTCTGTGTGTGTGTGTGTGTGTGTGTGTGTGTGTGTGTGTGTGTGTCTGTGAGAGAGGGAGGGAGTGAAGGATTGAAAGACAGAAATGTTAGAAATGTTAAATTGTATTTTTTTCAGACCAGTGACATAGATGAAAGAGCCACTAGGGCCAGTGCTTCAACATCAGGGGCAGCAGCAGAGCAGGCCAGGGTCATGGTTGAGGCAGCACAGGGAGCAGACTCAGAGCAGAGCCAGGAAGAGCCAGTGGAAGGAGAAAGGCAGATGCAGGACGTGACACATCCTCCCCCACCAAAAAAGACAGCGTTAGAAGATCTCCTTGGGAGCTCCTACACTACTGTTGTTGGGACAGTGCAGTCCAGCCGAGGGATTGAAATGGAGATACTCTCCTACAGAAATGGGATTCCTATCCCACTCAACAGTAGTCCACTTGAGTGGTGGAAAGTTAATGCATATGCTTACCCCATACTTGCCCCCCTGGCCAAAGCCTACTTTTGCATTCCTGCTACATCAGTGCCCAGTGAGCGTGTCTTTTCCACAGCAGGAGACATTGTGTCTGCTCAAAGATCACTGATTACACCAGAGCATGTTGATATGTTAGTTTTTTTTAAAGAAGAACCAGTCCTGAGATAACTTAACCTAGGATTAGAGCAACACTAAGGGAGTGTTCTTGTTTGTGTTTGGCCAGTTAGGCTGTGTGTTTCCCTGTGCGCAGCTGAAACAAAAATAAATAAGTTGTTGTTATACAGTAATATTTTCATCTCTTTTTTTCTTTTTTGATATCGTATCGTGACGTATCGTATCGTAACCCTGGCATATCGAGGTGCATCGTATCGTGAGTTTAAGTGTATCGTCCCATCCCTAATGCGTGCATGTGCGTGTGCGTACGTGTGTGTGTGTGTGTGTGCGTGTGAGTCCAAGTGTGTATTTATGCGTGTGTGATGTGAGCTTCTCCCTCATGCAATGTCAATTTCTTAAAGGAGAAATATCCATCAAAAGAAGGCACTGCATATAAAGTTCTAACACCCTCAGAGAACAGAGGTCATCCTTTTCCATACCTTTTACTGATTTTAACTTAACTCAGTATGTATTAATAATATCACAGAAACAAAAAAAACATGTGTGTGTGCATGCGTGCGTGCATGTGTGCGTGATGTGAGCTTCTCCCTCATGCAAGGTCAATCAAGTCCGCTCTAGAAAATACCATACTTGAGGTTCATAACTTTAGAGCTGGCTTTTTGTCCATCGACCTCAAGACAGAGCTTCTGGAATGCCTCAAAGGTGAATTTTAACTGCTTGGGATAGCTAAGGTTAAGCGCGTAGATTACCCCCATCAGCAAAGCACAGGATCTGGTGACATCAATCCCCTGCAGGATCTTGGTTCCCTCTACTACAGGGGTGGGCAACAGTTTTAGTCTGAGGGCCACAGTTACTTTGGGAAAGTAAACGGAGGGCCACACTTTGGACAATTGCAATTAAACATAGTTACATGATTAAATCGTACAAATTAATTAAATGCAGTTATGTATAAGGCTACAGTTACTTTGACTTTTGCCCCTATTTCAAGGCCTGATATATATTTTTGCTAGGCCTGTCTGACATAGGCTATTCTAAGGTTACAATAACTGGATTTACTTTCAAGGATTCATTTACTATACTACCCTGCATATTGTTCAACTGTCATTCATACCAGCTGTAGCTATTCAAGATTGAAAACTATTAACAAAACTGCAAATGTATGTGTGCAGGTTACACTAACATACAGACTTCAGGCAATCTGGCTTGAAATTATCAAATTTAATTGGGGGATACCTTCATCACTGAATGAAAAACATATTCAGCTTATTTCACTTTTTTTTTACCATATGCTGTTTTAATTTGTTATAAAATAGAACACAATTTTAGTGCAAGATCAACTTCATCACACGTATGTTTGCTTGAAAGATAAAGAACAACATGGAATAGTCCTATGCGTCTCACAAAATGTTATTTGATTTAGCTGTATCATCATCACCATCTACAGGACATGCATTAGAAATAGAAACATGAAACTAAACAATGTTGTAAAAATAACATCAATCAATGGTAACTCAATGGAACTTTGTCTAGGCCTACTTTAGAAAAATGTAGGCTATTTTGGCCTATGTGACTGAGATGAAGAGCTTTTTGTCTGCATTCTGTAACTCAGTCAATGTGAACAATTGAGGCGGTCGCCTTTCTTTACTAAGCCAATGAAATCTGGGGGTGTGTTCGACGTCGAGATGCGCAACACGGACGACAGGTGTGCGTCGGTTAGTCGTGATCTGTAGCGTGACTTGTTAAAGTTCATTACAGAGAAAGTTTGCTCGCATACATACGTGGACCCGAATAAAACGAGCATCCTTTGCGCATGCCTTCGCATGTTAGGAAACTTGCCCGCGTTCAATGCACCGTAAAACCTGTCCAATGATGACGAGGTGAATTTCTCCTTGAGAGTGGGATCGCACTGCATGTCAATCAACTCAAGCTGAGCCTCTGGAGGCGCTTGGTCGCTGTCAAAGGAAAGGGGGGCGGACACCATCTCCATCTCTTTTTCAATTTTTCCGAAATCAGAGAAACGCCTGTTGAATTCAGTGTGCAGATCCTCGAGTGTAGTGGTGTATTTGACAGTGAGTCGGGATGGCACATCCTTTATTGTGGCGAGAGTTGGGAAATGTGTAAAGCTCTTGTTTGTCATTTGTCGAGAAAACAGGGTCAGCTTTGCTCGGAATGCTTGCACGTAGGAATACAGTTCGTGCACAAACACATCCTTCCCCTGCAGCTTCCGATTGAGGTCATTCAAATGGCCCATTAAATCCACAGCAAAAGCAAAATCAAGCATCCATTCTGAATCTTCAAGTTCTGGAAAGTCACCAGCCCTCCCTACATTCTCCAGAAACACCCCTATCTGATCTCTCAGGTCCCACACATGGCGTAGCACTGTGCCCAGGCTCAGCCAGCGGACGTTTGAGTGGTATGGGACATCAGTGTGTTCTGCCTCACTCTCCTCCAACAACTGGATAAACTGGCGGTGGTTAAGCGCCCGGGCCCTGATGAAATTGACAAGTTTCACCACAGTTTTGGTGACGTGATCAAGCTTTAACACCGATTTAGACAAGGCCTCTTGATGAATGATGCAGTGCAAGAAAATCAGAGTTGAGTTGGGGTCCTCTCTCACCCTGTCCTGTATCCTACGCAATAGACCAGTGTTCTTCCCGGTGAGGTTTGGACAGCCATCAGTGGTCACGTTCAGTAACTTCACCCACGGTAGGTTCATTCTCTGCATGCATCCTGACACCATATCATAGAGGTCTGAACCCCTTGTTGTCCCCTTCATTGATTCAATCGCAAGAAACTCCTCCACTATTTCAAATGTGTCAGTAATACCTCTGATGAATATAAGCAGCTGGGCAGTGTCTTTAATATCAGTGCTCTCATCCAGCGCTATTGAAAAGTATGTGAAATCGGTGGCCCTTTTTATCAATGCAGATGTCAGCTCATCATCAATTACCTCGATGCGACGAGTAACTGTACGGCGAGACAGGCTCACATTTTCAAACTGGCTTTTGCTGTCAGGGCACAGCACGCTAGCTGCCTCTACCATGCAGTCTTTTACAAACTCGCCATCTGAAAATGGTTTGCTGTGTTTGGCGATTTTGTGTGACACCATATAGCTCACTTGTGTTGCTGACTCCTGTACATTAGACTGCTTGGTAAAAATATTCTGCCTGGCTGTTAAGTTGGAGGACAATTTCGTGGCTTTTTCTTCCCTCTCCTTTGCGGAGAAATTCACGGCATAATTAGCATGTTTAGCATTGTAGTGTCTGCTAATATTATATTCTTTAAAGACAGAGATGCTCTCCTGACATATCAGACAAATCACCTTTGACCCGACATTCGTGACAAAATATTTTGACGTCCATTCTTTATTGAATGCTCGACATTCAGAGTCAACTTTTCTCTTTTTTACTGCACTCATTTTGACAAATTGTTTATTAGGGTTGGGAACCGAGAACCGGTTCTTATGCAGAACCGATACTGATTTTTGAAAAATACCGGAACCGCGCGAAATTCCTGAGTGTCGGTTCCGAAAACGGTTCTGGAGCAATGTGTGTGCGAAGCGCTGTGAGCATAGCCGCGAGCCGCACTCCCGCTCTCTCTCTCTCTCTCTCTCTCTCTCTCTCTCTCTCACACACGCGCGCGCACACACACACACACACACACACTGTCTTAGCGCTGCCGCCTCCCTTCCCCTCACGTCACTTTTTTAAAATCCCCCACAGCGCGAGTCCCGCAAACGCGGCGCCGAGGAGCTTGTTTGTAATCCGAGGACCATGGCTCATTAGTTTCGAAATGGTTTGGGTACAAGGTGATCGCGTTGAAAATAAAGGCGTTTGTCTAGCGTTATGAGCTCATTTGAAACATTGCCGCGGCTCATTTAAGAAAATGACAGCTCTGAAGAGACGCCGCTTTAGTTCGAGGTAAGTTAGTGCTAACAATAATAAAGAAAGACGATCAACACCTTATGTGTTACCACTGAAATGTAGATATTATATTTCCAAATGTAAGCCCATCTTATGCGGAATGACGCTTCATACTGTCGTCTGCTCTGGCTCTAACCTCGAGTGTTTTAGCCTGTATACTTTCTGCAAACCTTGTGAGCGCGCAAACGCTGCGACCTCGCCCCAAATGTTTTTATTGGTTTATTAAGTACAAACAGGAGAGTTATGAAAAATTGAGTGCGAGGGATATGTTCACTTCACACAAAAAGATTTTATAATGAGACGGCTAACTGTAGTAGCGTCCACTGTCTATAATAGCCTAATTTAGAGATCACTTTTTTTTTTTTTAACCGACCACTTTGATCAGTTAACGTTGATACGGTCAACCATGGGTCAAACGGTCATCGGTTAACATCCCTAAAACAGAGAGAGAAAATGTAATAAGACAATTTCAGAGGTGTAAATTTGAACATGTTTATTTTAATCTCCATAAATTCCATATGGCTCGATTAATCCTGTAATATATGTATAGTACAGGACTTTTTTTGACATTGCCAACCTGTAAATTCATTTGAGAGCAAGTAATAAACATAAAAAAGGATTGTTTAAAGTTGCGTATTGTGCCTTTTTCCTTTACCACTATTTGTTTAATAATTTTAATGGAACCGGAATCGGAACCGGAATCGTTAGGCGGAATCGGAACCGGAACCGGAAAATTTCTCACGATTCCCAACCCTATTGTTTATGCCGTCGGTCATTTAGAATTAGGCGGTGTGTGTGTCCGGCGGCAGTATGAAATGACAGAGGGGGCGCGTGAAATTGTTAAGGGGGCTTAACTTTATACCATCAATGATCAATACACACTGATAACTAGCTTGATAAAAAGATAAGCCAGCGTCATATATTATGCATATATTAACTCTTTCACGCTTAATTTTAATATTCTAACTGACTCCCCAGTGAGTTTTTTCAAGGCGATTCCTATTTTAGATTGTTCCCCCTTAATGTTTCCATGGTGATGCGTCATATTTGTCACGTGACACCGCACCCACAATAACACTGTATTACTGATGCATCGCTTTTATTCCCAGAGAATCAGGGTCATCAGTTTTTCCCGAAATACGTGCAAGAAAGTGGCCGGTGAACTGTGACAAGAATAGAGTAAACTTAATAGTTACTTCCACTATGTTTGTCTGATATAATATAACTTCGGAAAAATTATATTTGAATAGATTGTTATTGCTTCCACAGCCATCAGTGTGTATTTTACAAACTCCAAATGTATTGTTTTACTCGTGCTTATGTGTATTGAAATTGAAGCATGATGCGGGCCGGACTCGGCCCGCGGGCCGTATATTGCCCATATATGCTCTACTATGATGGTTGCACGCCCATCACCGATGATGGCAATCTTCATCACTTGCATCGCAAGGTCAGTTTGCAGAAGAAATTAAAAGATGTTAGGATGTATAAAATACATGGCTCAAGCTCTTTAGGGTGACGTGCATAAGGGAATGCAGGGTGACCATGTACTTCAAAGCCTAGCACACAGGAGGCTGGTGCACGGTATTGAAACGGCCATATATCCATATGGGAAGGCTACAGAGATATGCAGTTAAAAAAAAAGTTAAAATGAAAAATATACTCAATTACTTACACGGTACTGTTTGAAAAGGTCCTCCTCCTTCTCTCCAAGATAGACTATGAGGCAGCGAATGGCAATTTCTCTCCGCCTTTCAACTGTGTTGTCCTGATTCATGGAAAAAAAGAGATAAGGTGTTCAATAAAAATCAGATGCAAGTGAAACCTAAATCATGTTATTTAGGGACCAAGCCAAAAGGTAAGAGGGTGAGGACTCCAGCCCTTGCCTGGAGGAAAGGACCCTATTGTTATTGTTTCTTATAATTTCTTGTTATTATAAAAAAAATTTAGGCTATTCAAAATATATACATTATTCCTGCATACTTTTAGCTACAGACTCCATTCAAATTGTAATTTGGTTTGGCTACGTTTTATGACGCGGCGACAGCTCGTGTGATTATTCCGGTATTTAGAACATACACAAGATTTGTGTCAACACAGAAAACATTATCACTGGAAAGCTTTTGTTTGCTTATTAAAGTGTGACTTATGCAGCTGAATGTGCTGAACGCTTTTCAAAGAAGATAAGGCAAGGTTATTTTAATACAATTTACACCCAAAGGTAACGTTAACTCTGGGAAAAATCAATTAATATGCGGGAGGAAGGGAGAGAAAGACAGTTTGAGTGCGTGCGGCTGGAGGAGGGTCTATCTGTCTCTCTCTCTGCTCGTTCTCTCAGTAACGTGTGGGCGCCCGTCAGAATTGGCGCAGCAGTCATCTACACTTATCACTCCATGCTGGTTCTGTTACTGAAGGAATCAGGATACAACACGAGACAACGATATGGCGCAACCAAACTGTTACATGATTGGCTGATAGCGTGTCACTCCCTACGTTGCCTTTGTTCATGCAACCAAACTTGCTTTGCAACCTCCTGTTTCTTCCGACCAAGCCTGCAGTCTCCCTCTCAGATACTGAAGCTTTCACGCCTCGTTCGCCCCCCGGTGACCGGTCCCAGTATAGCCGCCCCTCTGTGTTTTCTAATGGACGCGAGGCAAACTAAACAATAAAATTACACTTCAAATATTTTTCCCCCAAAGTTAGTTTATGTCACTGAAGGCAGTTCTCATCACGATGATTTCATTTCAGGTGTTCGTTTTTAAAATAAGTTTAGTTTTAGTTAGTTATTTGATGCTATAAAAACGGGGGGTGTGACGTCATGATTGACAGCTGAGACTGACGGCTTCTCTGAGTGAAGTTGTCACTGAGGCACTAACGGACTTTTTTTGGAATTTTTGGGAGCAGATTGGAGCTTTAGCTTTAATTTCTACATTTCCATAACTGTTTATTTCACACCAACATAATTAATTGTTCTGCATCTGTGAGAGTGTGGGCGGGCTTTTGATATCGCGACTGTGCTTCCTGCTCTACTTCCTGCGCTCTATTGCGCAACTCCGGTCCCGAAATCTCTACTGCGCAGACTCAGTCCCAAGATGTCAGCGCTGTTCAGGCCGCCTGAAAGCTTCAAATCTGGCAAGCGGAAACGGATGATGTCGAGTCGTCCATATTTTTTACGGTCTATGCTTCCGACGAAGAAAAATATAACGTATATGTAATAAATAAATAAAAATATATCGAACGTTTTATCGAAAGCATTTTTATTATTATTGATTACATGTGTATCTTGAGACATGTCGTTTTATCGCCCAGCCCCACTGTAACCCATGTGTTTAACTAATTATCAAATAGGGTTAATATTCATTAATATTAACCCTAATAAAATATGTTTTTTCAAAATAAATTCTTAACAGACAACAAAGCGGTCAATCAAGCGGTCGTTGGCTTGATCAGTGATGACGATGATGCAGAGTATAGAGGACTGACGCAGGACTTTGTGGACTGGTGCCGGCCAAACCACCTCCTTATTAACGCAGGGAAGACTAAGGAGATGGTGGTGGATTTTCGCAGACACCGGTCTGCTCCCTCACCGGTGAACATCCAGGGAATGGACATTGAGAGAGTGGACTCTTATAAGTACCTGGGTGTTCACCTTAACCATAAACTGAATTGGACTCTCAATACAGAGGCATTGTACAGGAAGGGTTTGAGCAGGCTTTACCTCCTGAGGAGACTGAGGTCTTTTGGAGTGCAGGGGGCGCTCCTGAAAACCTTCTATGATTCCGTCGTGTCATCAGCCATCCTGTATGGTGTGGCCTGCTGGAGTAGCAGTATCACTGAGAGGGAAAGGAGGATGCTCGACAGGATCATCAGGAAGTCCAGCTCTGTTCTTGGTTGTCCTCTGGACTCAGTGCGGGAGATGGGTGACAAACGGATCCTGGCAAAAATGTCATCCATGCTGAACCATGAGGCACACCACATGCAGGATACTTTGTCAGCTCTGGAGAGTAGTTTCAGTGACAGATTGCTCCATCCTCGGTGTGTGAAGGAAAGATTCCGCAGGTCTTTTCTTCCTGCTGCAGTCAGGCTATACAATGATCATTCCTAACAGAAAACTCCTTTTTACTGGGCAATGTTTTATATTATTATGTTTTTTATGTTTGGCTATATAAGCAATGTGCTATTTGACTGAGCAATAACTTGTAATGTGCAATACCGATGGGCATAATTTAATCTAGTTATTCATAGGTTATTTGATGTTTTTAGTGTTTGTGAGATTATTATTTTACTTATCCCTGTATCCCTGCTGTTGCTAAATGCAATTTCCCCACTGCGGGACAAATAAAGGCTTACCTTACCTTACCTTACCTTACCTTAAAGAGCAGGCTGTAAAACACTTTTTTTGTAGTAAAATACGAGCAGACGGTTAAAAAAAACGAAATTTGGAGAAATAAATAAAACGAAATTTAGGAAAAAATAAAACGTAATTCATAGGGCCCTACATAACTCCGACTGGTTTTGAGCAAAGTATCTGAACAAATAGTGTAGCTAAGTTAGCTCAATTAGTGACAGGCTACAGCTATAAAGTTAGCTAACTTTACCTCCTCAGCACACAGACTAGTTATAACGTTGCTATTAACACTGCTCAGATTTCAGAGTAAAGACATTTTACCGTAACATTTTAAAGTAGTGCCTTAATTATAAACACGTTTTACAGTTTACTGCACAATTGATATATTCTGCTCGTTATTTCCCTAGTGGTGAATAAATCGGAAATCTCACACATTCACAGAAAAAAACTTTACTTCTGTGTTGAAAAAAAAGTGGATAGTATTTAACTAGTACACAGCTTCCCTGTGACGGTTTCTTAAAGTTGGTGCAGAAATTCTTTGGTTCTGCAAACCGATTGTTGCAGGAGCTGTCAGGGGGGCTGGTCTCAGACGATCTTGGAGGTGAAGATGCTGGATGTGGAGGTTCTGGGCTGCGGTTATGAGGCGGTTTGGATGTACTGCCAAATTCTCTGAAATGCCTTTGGAGACAACTTATGGTAGTGAAATGAACATTCAGTTAATGGGAAACAGCTCTGGTGGACATTCCTGCTGTCAGCATGCCAATTGCACCCTCCCTAAAAAACTTCTATGACATCTGTGGCATTGTGCTGTGATAAAACTGCACACTTTAGAGTGGCCTTTTATGGTGGCCAGCCTAAGGCACACCTGTGCAATAATCATGCTGTCTAATCGGCATCTTGATATGCCACACCTGTGAGGTGCATTGATTATCTGCAAAGGAGAAGTGCTCACTAACACAGATTTAGACAGATTTGTAAATAATATTTGAGAGAAATAGGCCTTTAGTGTACATAGAACTTAGATCTTGAGTTCAGCTCATGAAAAATGGGTCAAAAACAAAAGTTTTGCACTTATTTTGCTCAGTGTATAAATGTAAATAGTTCTTATATACACATGTATTCATGTGTAATATATACTTATATAGCCTTACATATCCACGAAAAGCATATCTTGCATTATCAATTACGCATATTGCAAACCACCTGTTCCAATTATAAAGGACAAAGTATCAACTCTCCCTCTTTATTTGTGCATTAACACACTTAGGTAAATGTGTACATATCACAGAACATACAAAATACAAAACATAAAAGGGATAGTGTAGCCTTAACACAAAGTTAATCATTAAGTACTCAAACACACTTAAGTAAGTTAAATTAAGGACTAAAAATGAAAACCGTACTACACTGTGTGTACTGGACTATGCAGTTTTTTCTTGTCACAAGCCACCATGTCACCCAGGTCTTCAGCCCCCCTGCAAAATGCACCAGTCTCTTTGTTCTCATGTGTCTGTATTCTTGCCCTTTTTGTGTGAGATGGCTGTAAATCTATTGAAACAGGTGCCTTTATGGAGGCTTATTGAGTATAGTAACAAGACAAGCTCAGATAGTGAAACTTTGTGGAAGAACTCCTGTGCCCTCTTTAGAAGGGCTGTCCAGTAGTCTGCATCCAGTAACCACAGCACAGTCTTACACTGTCCACACAAGAAAGTCTCAATTGTGACCCAGTAGCAAAGATTTGTGTTTGTACTTGACTGTAGTACTTTTGTGTCCGTTTCAAGTTTAACTTCCCATCAGTTACCTGGAGACAGAAATTGCTGTCATCTGCACAGGCCTGCAGGATGGAGTTGTTGTAGTGTTTAAATGTCCATTTAATTTTCAGACAGCCTTTACAACAACAAGTCTACTGAATGAGCCCATCAGGTAATGCCCCAACCTCAGGAAATAGTGGATTTATTATGAATCCTCATTGCTCCAACTTTAGGTTTGTGTGCTGGGGTGCTGTCGGTGTGACATAGACCTGCCTGGCTGTTTCTTTGTTGTCCATCCCCCATCTGATGGTAGCTGAGGTTGCTGTTTGGGATAGCACACTCTTGACACGGTTGATGTAGTTGGTTTCTCAACACTAGTGGACAAAACGCCATTGCATTTACATTTATTCATTTATCCAAAGCGACTCATTTTGACTCAGGAAGCTGTTATTCTTCCTGCTCTTAATGTTTATCAGACAGGTAATTGATGTTGCAGTCTCCTCTGAGCTCTCACTGCAGCTGCCTGTCTTTGTTACCTCTACCAGGTGTGTGAGGGTGTTGCAATGTTGGAGCCTGACGGGTAGCTCCCATCCTTTCCTGGGCCATAAAGATGCCTTAAGGACTTTGCACTACATGCGGCTTAACGGGCGATATAATGATGACAGTTCCTCCATCCCAGAAAGACAAACAGCCTTGCTATGAGTGCATAAACTCTGAAGCAGGGGTGACAGGTCTGAAAACCTAAGATATAAATAATACTAAAGGAAACAAAATACTGAATAATAGCACAAATATCTATAGATAGATAGACACAGACAGATGTAATTGGTTATCAAAAATCAAAGCTATCTAATCCTTCAAAGTTTCAGGTTAAATCAGAATATTTATTGTAAAAAAAAAAAAAAAAATCTGTAACAGCTGCCAAAAATAGTCTATATACCTCCAGTGTGGTTTGGGATTTATTTGAAGGGGGAAAAAGTTTTTAAAAACATCCCCCCTCCATTTTTTTGTGTGCAAATCACACAGATAGATAGACAGATAGACAGACAGATAGACAGACAGATAGATAGATAGATAGATAGATAGATAGATAGATAGATAGATAGATAGATAGATAGATAGATAGATAGATAGATAGATAGATAGATAGAGGTGTGTTTTTTACATACCTTTGTGCGAACAACCAATATCTACTCATTGACGCAGAAAACCTGCAAGTCCTGCACCCATCCATTTATACACTGCAGGTGGGACTTGAGTAAGTTTTTCAAAGTTCGGGAACTTTTGGGGTTGGGACTTGGGCGCTGAACATGCTGTTTGGTTGAGCTCACGCAGCATTTTATTTCTACCTCCATTTTTAAAAGTCTTTTCCGAGGTGTCTTCTGCGTTTAGTAAAAAAATTTTTTTTGCAACAATGGACTTTAAAGCTACACATAAGAAAATATGTGTGATATTTTCCCCCATCTAGCGGTGTAAAGGTATATGACCATCCAGTGAATAATAGTTTCTGTTCCTCTCAATTTCGATTTCGTTTCAACTCCTACGGTGGCCGATTTAGTCCAAGATTATGGCTTCCAGTTCGACCTCTTCGATGAGTGTTGCTTCAAGTGATGAGGTTACTTTTGAAAACTATTATAATTTGCAGTTAGTTAATTTGCCAAATGATCTATGATCAAATTAATCTATGTAAAATGAATAATAGTTTTACGTTTTCATTTTTTTTTTTTTTACCATTTCATTGCTAACATCAGCTATCAGGTTCCCAGACAAATGCAAGCTAATCTTAGTAAAGTAACTTATATCAGTGCTATCGTTATTCTGTATATTGTACGACATCACTAGCGTAAGGCAAAGTTTACATTGTAGGCTATATCATTTTCTCTAATGACCTACCAGTGCCCCATTCATAGGTGTAGGCTAGTCATAATAAGTTGTCATAGTGTGAAATATATTTACATCGTACAATAATACGTCTTAAATTAATAAGATTACAGGACAGATGTAAAAGTAAAGGTGAAAGTCTTGCTTAGAAACAGCTAACTTACACTAGCATTATCAGATTAGACTACATTAATTGTGTATACAGTAAAATAAATGAAAAATATTTCAAATTTAAAGTGCCTGTATATATAGCCTACAAATTATAATGCAATTAAAATATTAATCTCATGTTATCCGTCATAGAACACGGATTTATGTTACAAGGTAAAATACTTTTTCATCATTGACGCGAGGAAAACTATCCTAGACGTCGTTCTAGTGTTATGCACAGCACACCATGATATAATTAGCCAAGCAACAATAAAACTTCCAATATACACAAATAGGCTGAATTAATGTTACCTGTCGAGAACAAAGCAGGCAACGTCGGCGTTCTTTTTAAAATCGCTGCTCCTCATGAGCTCTTTCCATCTTGGAAAGGCCACTCCAATATTTACTTTTGTCTTGTTGATTTGTCTATCGCGTTGCCGTCTTAATTCTCTTTTCCGCTTCCTTGGCGACTCAGGCAAATATCCTCGAGAATAAGAGTGATCCTCCATTATCATATAGCAGCCTCAAGCAATCCCCCTCTTCACATTCGACACAGTGCCATCGAGTGTTAAAACACGAAAAGCGAAGCTTGAATTTACGGGTATGTCCCTCTTTGGCAAATGTACTTTCAAGATGGAGGAGCAACATGGCGACCGCTTGACCTCTCACCCGTATGTATTTTCAATGGCATATTGTAAATTTACGAGAATACTTTATTACTTGAAAGAAGTAAATATACATTAATGAGCACATATATTTTTGAAAGAACTAAGTGATTTAAGCTAAGAATAAACTAAAAAAGTTACACAGTATAGCTTTAATAAAAAAAATACGACCCCTGGACCGACGACGAGGTTCAGGCTTTATTGAGCGTATATGTGGAGGAGGACATCCAGCGGGAACTGCACACTGCGATACGCAATGAAAAGGTATACCTGGGCCCAGTTTTTCAAAAGTAATCCACTAGGATTTTGGATAACGGATTGGATCAAATCTTGAAAATGTGTTTTTCAAAAAAAAAACGGATTACATAATCGGATTAGATCACGTAATCCAATCTTGGTTTTGATCCGGATCAAACATTTAGGGTGCGTTCACACTTGTAGTTCGGTTCGTTTGGTTAGTTTGGTCCGGACCAAAAAACAAAAACAAACATAATAGTCCTGGGGCCTGTACCATGAAGCTGGTTTAGCTGGCTAGCCTGATTTGTTTAAGCTTAGTTTGTGCCAATCCTGGGTTTTAGGTACCATTAAAGGGGTTTGGCTTTTAGCTGTGTTCATCGCCATAGTAACTTATGCTCTACGGCTAACCTGCTCCAGGGCAGGTTATGTTCTGGATTAGAGATCTCAAACTGAAATTGGGCCAATCAGCTGTGAGTAAAGTGACACACCTCTGATGCAGTAAAGCCACTCCCCCTGTTTCTGCTCCAAATTAAAGGTCATTACATAGCAAATGGTTTTAAAGACTAAAGCGTCTTGCTTTTAACAATGCTTATTTATAATAATATTAATTTTGAATGATTTACTTATAATTTATGTAATTATTATACCTTAAATCAATTACACATTTATCATTTTAGTTAATCAATCATTAATAGGCACTTTGTTAAAATTAATACATAAGTCATATAAATAACATCACCTGCATAAAGTCATATGGACAAAGTTTTAAAATCAATAAATAAAAATAGCCTATAAAAAAAAGATGCTCACTGAGCTTAAATGTTTTATTTTCTCTATATCAACTAAACTAACTTCATAACTTTTACTTGCATTGACGTATACAAATTTTTCTTAAAGTTGTCCTCTTTCATAAACAGCTTTTCTTCTTGCTGTGTATTTTTTTATTTTTTATTCTTAATATTTTTCAATCATGCAATATTCTGCAGAAGAGAGAAATTAATCTCACTGATTGTCTCGCGAGAAGTGAATCTCAGTTCCACAGCGTGTGATTGGCTGTTCACTGCTGATGTTGACAAAGAAAGCTGATGATCAGCATCATGGGACCAACAAAGCCTTAATACAATGGTTTGGTTTTGTCAACTCGAAACTAATCCTTTAACCCTGAGTTTGTTAAACTACCATCATGGTACAGGCCCCAGGTCCGCTTAGCGTTCACACGGGCATTTTTAACAGCGCACCTAAAGTTACCGAACCAAAGGCACAGGGAGACGCTCACAACCTGATTGGTCGGTTTATATGACGTAGGAGCTCATTTACCGAACATGCAAAGTGCGGATTACACGCGCGGGCATTTTATGCGTATACATATGGCATTATTTTTTACCAGAGAACTCATGAAGAGCTCATGAAATGTTCACAACATTCAAAACAACGCTGTGTGCTGGATTAAACGCGATCATTTTATGTGTGTAACACATATGGCATTATTTTTTACCAGAGAACTCATGAAGAGCTCATGAAATGTTCAAAACAACGCTGTGTGCTGGATTAAACGCGATCATTTTATGCGTGTACATGTGGCATTATTTTTACCCGCTGAGAACTCATGAAGAGCTCATAAAATGTTCAAAACATTCAAAACAGCAGCAGGATTTGCTCCGTTGTGCAGAACAGAGACGGCCGCTGTTGTCTGTACCTGCTAATAATGGGCAACACAGGAACTTTGATGAGAAGAGCCAGGTTTGCTTTTTGTGTGTTTTTTCTAGCATTTTCGAAACATGCTCGTCTGACCAAATATTGATGAGGCTCTTCCTCGTTGCTCTACGTTTGCCCTCTAACGTTAAAGTTACTCATTTTGGATAACGTACACCGATCTTTCCGCGTCGTCAAATCAGCTGCATTATGCGTGGCATCTTGTGACATTACGTCCAGTTTTTGGTCCGTTTACATGTCTTTGGTCCGTGTTGCGTTCATATATCAATCGAACCGCACCAGAGTTCGTTTGGAAGCGGACCGAGACCCATCTTTTTAGCGGTCTCGGTCCGCTTGTTTGGTGCGCACCAGGGTTCGGATGGCAGCGTTCACATATGTTCAAATGAACCGCACTAACCGAGCAACCGCACCAGGGTTCGTTTTAATCGAACCAAACATGACAAGTGTGAACGCACCCTTAGTTTGGGTTTTTCAGAACTTTTTTGTAGGATTTGGATCACTTTGATCCAAAAAATCTGGATTAAACTGATCCCATCAGAAGGGTGGATTCAGCGTGGATTTCATGGCCAAAATGTAATGAAAACTTTAAAAATGTATCAAATAATACTATATTTGGATCATGCAGTATCTTACAAGATATCCTATTTATTCATAAGGTTTTAATTTGATTTGTTCATCCGCAGGCTACAGTGATTAGGTAGGCTTTAACGTATTCAGCCTTTCAGTATAGGCCTACAGCAAAGTAGAAAGAGTTTGGCCTCATAAAATAATCCCCCAAACAGCAGTCAAAATTGACCAAAAACAATACATTTTATTATGTCACTAATTGATATATATATTCATCACAATCGAAAATATTATTGTTTTTAGAATATTTATTAGTGATGCATGCAATAATTACAGTACATCTATACTTGATACTTGTTATAAATCCACAAATCTCTCCTGTGTTTGTGTTGTAGGGCTCAGATGAGCTGGACTGCTGGAAGAGGATGGGGTGGGCTTTTTCTTGTTTTTATTATTATTATTTTTTTATATGTGTGTTTTCATTTCAAATAAAATTAAACTTATATTGACCTCACGCTGGCTATTCTACTCGTTGCTCTTTACATATAGATCTACATTGTGATTTCCTATCATGTTTGAGCACTGGTTATCCAGCACTGGTTATTCAGATTTAGTGATCCTGAAAAATTCCTATCCAGATCAGATTGATCCAATCCGATGTTGCTTTAAAAAACTGGCTCCAAAAGTAAACTGGATTACGTGATCACGGATCACACAAAAAGGATTACTAAATCCTGATCAATTTTATCCAGATTAAACCCTTTGAAAAACTGGGCCCTGAAGATAGAGTCAGTTATGCGAGCTCGGCATTATTCACACTGAAAAACAGTGCAGAGAGAAGTTAAAGAAATTAAAACAAGATTGCAAGAAATTAAAGGATTACAACAACTGGAGCGGTTTCGATAGGCGTATAAACGCCTGGACGCGTTGTTGGGACACAGACTGGCCTTTTCTGGTGCAGCGGTAACAAAAGACTTGCGTGCTGCGTTGTTGGAAACCATCCAGGAATCCGAGGACCAGTGGGTTGAAGGTAAATTTTACATACTGATATCATCTATTAAACGCGTTGCAGTAACTTGTTTTTCCAGACGTAACGAGTGGCTCCAATGAATTGCAGGCATCACCAATAAAAAAAGTAGCCACAACGACCAGCTGCTTGAATGTACACCTTATCATGAAGCTGTTCCTCACGTGTTCATGGACTTTGCAACTGTTACAAACTAGGTTCATCAAAACTCACGAAGACAAAGGAGAACTCAGATCAGGAACTTTTAATAAACAAATGACTCCAGAACCACTCAAAACACCAGATTACATGTACGAGAACCGAAAACACTGAGGGAGAACTGAGAACTAAATACACAGGGGAAAATTAGGTAATTGACAAGACACAGGTGATAGACATTACTAATTAACAGGACAAAGTGATTGCTGGATGGTAACAAAAGCCTTCTGCAGTTTTTCAATTGCCTGAGAAAGAGATGCTCCAAAGCTGTAAATAACTGTCATCAGCATAAAAATGCATGTTAGCATTGGTGACATTTTGACCCAAGTCATTGATGTACAAAACAAATAAGAGGGGCCCCAAAAGTGAACCTTGTGGCACTCCTTTGTTGACAACAACAAATTCAGAACAGACACCTTCATATTTAATGCATTGAGTCCTGTTATTCAGATAATTTGAGAACCATTCAACTGCATGCTCTGACAATCCAAGGCTAAGTAGTCTGTTTTTTTAAAACAGCATGGTCAACGGTTTTAAAAGCTTTTGACAGATCAATAAAAAGTGAGGCACAGTGCTGTTTCCTATCAAGTGCCACAATAATATAATTTACCACCCTTCATAGTAGCGGTAATTGTACTGTGTTTTTTTCTAAAGCCTGATTGAAATTTGGAGAGGATGTCATTAGAGTACAATAATTCTTTCAACTGATTGCAAATAAGAGATTCCAAAACTTTTGAAAGAACACATAAATTTAATATTGGCCTATAATGAGTCAGAACTGCAGGATCTCCTCCCTTTAATAAAGGTACAACAAAAGCTAATTTCCAAACTGATAAGAGTTATTTAGTTGTGATTGAAAGATTAAAAAGAATTGAGAGTGGCTCTGCTACAAAATCTGTTGCCAACTTTAAAAAATAAGGCTCCATAAAATCTGGTCCAGGGGGTTTTCTGTGATCTAATGTTTTTAGAGCCTTACACACTTCATCTATACACTGTAAAAAAAAAAATTGTTGATTTTTGTTGGTTTAACTTAAAAAAGTAAGTAACCTGCTTGCCTTAATATGTTGTGTTTATTGAACTTAAAAATTTGATACAATGAAGGAAATTTGTTCAAACTCAAAACATTTTGGATCTGAACCACATAAAAAATTTGATAAATAATCAAAATATCACTATTTGGCATGTTTCACTGCGTCATCAGAAATAAAACACACACAATTACCCAATATGCTTACAAAATCTTTTAATAATATTTTAATAAAGGTTGTCGAATCTCCAAAAATGTTCATTGTATTAACTCAAAATTTTAATTTCAATGAACTCAAAATTTTAAGGCAACCAGGTATCTTTTTTTCTAAATAAATTTTTACAGTGTAGTAAAAGGTGTAAAATAAAAAGAGTCTCCAGAAAACATTGTGAATTCTGTGCAGGGATTCATCGAGGCAGTTCGTGAAGAGTCAAATAAGGAACCAGATGATAAAAAGTGCTCATTAAAGCAATTTAAGACTTCAGTTCTGTTATAAACTGGGACTGAGTCTTTAAAAACAAATGTAGGAAGAGCCTGAGAGATTTTGTTCATAGAAAGAGACTTAATCACTTTCCAGAATTTCTGTGGTTCATTTAGGTTCTCAGTGGTGACAGAAAAAAAAATATTCAGCCTTTTTAACAAGTGAAGTGCATTTATTTCTAAGTTGTTAGAAAACCGACCAATCAGTGGAAGAATCCGTTTTTCTTGCCTTTTCCATGCTCTGTTACGCTCATATATGGTTACTGCAATTTCTGGTGAAAACCAAGGATTTTCTCGCCCCTTCACTCTGCATTTCCTAAAAGGGGCATGTTTATTTACAATTTTCATAAAACTTTCCTTAAAAAACCTCCAAGCTATCTCCAGTCATGCAGTGTGAACTCCTATCGTCAAACCATCATGCAGTGTGAACACAGCAGTGACTGAATGATACCCCAGATAGTCATGCAGTGTGAAAAGAGCAGTGACCCGACGAGTTTGAAAATCGTGCAGTCTGAGCTAGGCTTTAAAGATATGAATAAGCTGGTGTGTTCCAAAACAATGACACAATTTGCATTTAGGAGATATAAGCATTCAAAACTTACAGTCTTTCACTTCCGCTAAAATGAATCACAAATTTTGATGACATCATCGCAGACTTCACCTTCTCATCAAATCTTCTGTCGAATCAAATGCTCTCTAAAATCTAAAGCCTACACTGCTGAAGTTGTGGCTGAAATCAGTCTGTTGTTAACACATTTATTCATTTTTGCATGGTGAAAAGCACATAGCACACTATATAGGTGCTATAATAGGAAACTATTCAGATTAAGCTTGGGCAGTAATACGTTAATATGGTATACGCGGGATCTAAAAATAGCAACAGTATCAGTTTCAATACCGTCACAAAAAAAAAACCAATGGACTTATATAGGAGATGAGGATTAAATATTAAATATAATTTATTTAATGCCTAAAAAGGAGTATGTGTGGTTGTTGTGAAAGCGTGGAGGAGAAAGATTTGGTCTCGAAAAAGAACAAAACTTCAGCAGTTTGGAAGTATTTCAAGTTTCAACTGAACGAGAAGGGAAAGGCGGTAAATATACAGACAAGACGAAATTTGTGCAATAAAAAGATAGATGGAAATACCTCTAACCTAGGTGGCATACGAAACCACCTTTATATTTTAGTTTTTGAACCGTTGGTTTTGTTATCGAAGCTTCAGTACGTAATGGAACTTCTGCCGCAAATGCACTGCAAATGCTCTAAAGAACGCCGAAGACGAGCAGAGATGAGATATCTACATATCAAAGAGTCTAAAGAGGAAAGTCGATAGCGAAAATTGGGCATACAAAGAAGAATGGAAAGACAACTGTGTTCATCCTACTTGATTTTGTGAATTGTAGTCAGATCAAGTTTATCGCATTGGTTTTGATTTACGTTTATTTTTTAATTTCTTTTATTTTGTAGACATGTTTTGTCATGTAATTACCTTGCCATCATGTCTTGTGCTTCCCTAAGGCTTGTTCGACTTCATGCAGCTGTTTTATAATTTTATATTGCTTTCAGTATTTATTAGAGACATTTATGCTGATCACAACAGCTTACTGTATTTCATTCTTAAATATCAAAGTAATGTATTAAAAATAAAAACACAAATAAAAAGACACACTGACATGCATAGCCTTTCTAATTATTCATGAAAAACTAAGGGCTCACAGTGTTAATGCTTATTTTGCTTAAATTCGATGTACTGAATGTACAGTTTATGAATTTAAAGTTGAATTTATATTTTTACTTGAATGTTACTTATGAATTTCTCACACGTTCACTTTCTAACTTTTTAAGTCTGTGATTATTGCGCCACTTAGCTGTAAAAGGCAGGAAACATATCCCTCAGTAAAAATATTATTTTGGTTTAGAACCATCACACACGCACAATTGCATTGTATATGTTTTGTGCACAATTTTGGGAATACTGGATCACAAAAGAGTTAAAAAAAAACAACACAAAGCCTAGTCACACTGCTTTAAAGACACACCTGTTTTGCACACGACACTCAAGCACAGAACCAGGAAACAGGAATCATTTGAGTTCAGTGAAAGTGAAACTGAAGTGTAGTTAAGCAGTTGTGTGTTTGTGTCTCCGTTTTTATGCAGTAAAATGGCAGAAGCCAAAATTTCTCAGGATGAGTTCATGTGTTCGGTGTGTCTAGATCTCCTAAAGGATCCAGTGACCACTTCCTGTGGACACAGTTACTGTAAGAGCTGTATTACTGACCACTGGAATCAGGAGGATCAGAAGAGTGTCTACAGCTGCCCTCAGTGCAGACAGACCTTCAGTCCAAAACCTACTTTAGCTAAAAACACCATTCTGGCTGAAATGGTGGAGAAACTGGAGAAGCGTAAACGTCCTGCTGACTGTTATGCTGGAGCTGGAGATGGAAATGTGCAGTGTGACGTCTGTACTGGAAGTAAACAAAAAGCCGTCAAGTCCTGTCTGGTGTGTCTGAATTCTTACTGTCAGAATCACCTTGAACAACATGAGAGTTTATTTAAAGTAAAGAGACACAAAGTGACTGAAGCCACTGGACGACTCCAGGAGATGATCTACCAGAAACACGACAAGCTCCTTGAGGTTTTCTGCTGCACTGATCAGACGTGTATATGTGTGCTGTGTATGATGGATGAACATAAAAACCATGACACTGTATCAGCTGCAGCTCAGAGGACAGAGAAACAGGTATGAACTTTAAGAGTCCAGTTGTGCTCATTTACAGGCTCATCATTTTGTTTATGTGGTCTATTAGAATACATTTACATCATTTAATATCTGTTTTCACTCTCTGTGGGAAAGAGGTCTCACGATCTGCTCTGCTCTGACAGCCAGCCCCAGTCTTATGTGCTTAGCATGTGTGTTGGAAATGTAACGCACTTTACCATAAACGGTGATGGAGTGATGCTGGAAGAATTGTCGGTCGGACGGCACAATGACTGCTGTTTTTATATGCTTGTAATTATGATTGACAGGACTGAATGATTAAAGGGGGGGTGAAATGCTGTTTCATGCATACTGATCTTTTTACACTGTTAAAGACATGGAATCCCATACTAAACATAGACAAAGTTTCAAAAGTTAAGGTGGACGTTTGATGGGAGTATTTCTTTGTCAAAAATACTACTTCCGGTTAGTCATAAGTTTCGGCAAGTTTTTTGCGATCATGCGTCCACTTGACGTTAATGGGGGCGGAATTTCCTTGTATGGGCCTTACGGGCAATTCTACCTGAAGAGCGTGAGAGAGAGGGAGAGAGAGAGAGAGAGAGAGAGGGAGAGAGCGAAAGTAACAGGCTACGCCCATCAAAGCGCTGGCTTGTAGGATGCTGGACAGGTGATGTGCACAATTAAAAATGTCACCAAAAAAGTGAGTTTTTGGTTGCCAGACCAAGACAGTCCTGCACAGATTCCCCAAAAACCCCGCGGTAAGGCAACAGTGGATGTAATTTGCTTTTCCGGATCAGCAACTGAGTTGCGCGAATGTTTATATCTGTTCGCTGCATTTCGATGCCGACTGTTTCATAAACAAGGCCCAGTTCGACGCCGGATTTTCCAATCGCCTATTGCTAAAGGATGGAGCAGTCCCAATGTTAGAACCGCAGGCGGTGAGTAAGGGTGCGTTCACACTTGTAGTTCAGTTCGTTTGGTTAGTTTGGTCCGGACCAAAAAACAAAAACAACCATAATAGTCCTAGTCCGCTTAGCGTTCACACGGGCATTTTTAACAGCGCACCTAAAGTTACCGAACCAAAGGCACAGGGAGACGCTCACAACCTGATTGGTCGGCTTATATGACGTAGGAGCTCGTTTACCGAACATTCAAAACAATGCTGTGTGCGGATTACACGCGCGGGCATTTTATGCGTGTACATATGGCATTATTTTTTACTAGAGAACTCATGAAGACCTCATGAAATGTTCACAACATTCAAAACAACGCTGTGTGCTGAATTAAACGCGCTCATTTTATGTGTGTAACACATATGGCATTATTTTTTACCAGAGAACTCATGAAGGGCTCATGAAATGTTCAAAACAACGCTGTGTGCTGGATTAAACGCGATCATTTAATGCGTGTACATGTGGCATTATTTTTACCCGCTGAGAACACATGAAGAGCTCATAAAATGTTCAAAACATTCAAAACAGCAGCAGGATTTCCTCCGTTGTGCAGAAAAGAGTCGGGCGTCTCTTATGCAAAAGAGACGGCCGTTCTGTCGTCTGTACCTGCTAATAATGGGAAACACAGGAACTTTGATGAGAAGAGCCAGGTATGCTTTTTGTGTGTTTTTTCTAGCATTTTCGAAACATGCTCGTCAGACCAAATATTGATGAGGCTCTTCCTCGTTGCTCTACGTTTGCCCTCTAACGTTAAAGTTACTCATTTTGGATAACGTACACCGATCTTTCCGCGTCGTCAAATCAGCTGCATTATGCGTGGCATCTTGTGACATTATACGTCCGGTTTTTGGTCCGTTTACATGTCTTTGGTCCGTGTTGCGTTCATATATCAATCGAACCGCACCAGAGTTCGTTTGGAAGCGGACCGAGACCCATCTTTTTAGCGGTCTCGGTCCGCTTGTTTGGTGCGCACCAGGGTTCGGGTGGCAGCGTTCACATGTTCAAATGAACCGCACTAACCGAGCAACCGCACCAGGGTTCGTTTTAATCGAACCAAACATGACAAGTGTGAACGCACCCTAAGACTGCTTCAAATGTCTGTGTTTTTGCCTATGCTCATCAAGTAGCCCAAACATGATCACGTATAGTTAATTGATCAATGGAGCATGCGATGTGTAGTGCGTGTACATTTGTTTAGCTGGCCACTATATGTGTAACTTTATGTTTGTGTATTGTAAAAGCACTCCAAACAACAATACACAAAGAGTGGGGAAATATGTTGAACTAAATAAGCGCGCTTCTTCATTCAAATGCGCTACTATTCCATGTCTTTCTTTGTAAACACTAACTTAGCCTGCCGTGCAAAACCAGTCCGCTTACTAACGTTACAATTGTCTACACAAACCACGCGTAAACACACACACACACGTGCACAACTGCACTTCCCACATGTACACCTTCAAAGACAAAAATATGACGATATAATTCAAGTATAAATATGTAAATAACACAAGTCGCTAAGCATATTATATAGTTAATGTATAACTTGTACCACATAGAGACATCCTGCTCTAGTCGTTTTTTGCTGCTGCTCCTGTTCAACTGCAGCCTCTGGGTCTGATTCCGGATCATAGATGTATGGCTGTATCTGATTAAAAGCCATATTTTTATTTTGAATAAAGTTTTTTCCCGCTGTTAGGGATGACACAGCTTTACTACGCACTCAACACAATAACAGTGGCTCGCACATGTCATTATTTAGCTCCGCTCACACGATACGCCCCCACCCGCTCAGCTTTTTTCGGAAAGACTCGGAACAGCGCATCTTTCTTATATAATTATAAAAAAAATTAAGACTTTTCGGAGATATGCAGGATGCAATGCTACTCTATAGGTACTCAAAATTGACATGACACTGACTGAAACTGAGTGTTTCACCCCCCCTTTAAGCTCCTCCTGAAACTACATTTATAACTTAATCTATAATATCTGACCTGCATCGAACAGCACGGTTCAGAAAGCAGAAGTTATTAAAGTGCAGAGATTACAACAAAAGATTGAGGTTTTATCAGTGATCTATATAGAGAACTGGAATGCCCAAGATGTCGTAAAAGGTGAAACCACCGCGACGCCATATTGGTATTCCCAAAATTAAAGGAAATTAAATAATTTTTCTGATAAAACATTGCCTAAAGAGACATTGTTTTTAATATCTGAAGTCTCCCTGAACATTCCTACAACACAAACATTCTAAACATTTAAATGGTTATTTGTTTAAAGTCAGAAATACCCCCTGCTTATTAAAAAGGTACATTCATATTAATTATAGTTGTGAACAACAGCTCGTTGAGTGGACGAGACAGCATATATATTACAAAAGTGTGCTTTCTGAAATTGGAACAAAGATTTTTGCCTTGTTTGCTGAAATCGCCTTGTACTGTTGTGTTTATGTATTTATGTTGTGTTGTAGTATTGTTATTATTCATATATTAGGCTAACTGCAAATGTTTAGCAAATTGTCAACAGTATGCATTTCGAAGCAGCTAATAATTGAAATTATGGTTAAATTAATAATTAAATCAACAATATGGCATACATAATTTACTCAAATGGAAACTGTAAATGCCATACATTTTAAGAGTCTGAAATACATGTTGCTCAATCAGGAAATAAAATACCCGAATCAATCAATCAATCAATCAATCAACTTTATTTATATAGCGCTTTTACAATCACGATTGTGTCAAAGCAGCTTCACAGTGTCAAACAGGGTAATATTGCGACAAAATTAGATTTGGCTGTACAGCCGTACTGGAGAAAACAGTGATGTTATCAGCTTATTTTAATTTATCATATAGCGACAATGTTGGCAGATCAGTATTATAGTTTATAGAATTAAATAAGACCTAATTCATATATTTTATTTGTATAATAAGTTGAATAACTTTAATCATATTTTTAGTGTCCCCAACTGAGCAAGCCAAGCCAAAGGCGACAGTGGCAAGGAACCAAAACTCCATCGGGGCATGATGGAGAAAAAAATCACAACTTATTCAGATAATGCTGAATGCTTTATTTCCAAGATTGAAATCAATTTAACAATTTAAATTTTAATGCAATATAGTAAGAGGTTTGTATTAATATTTATTGTATAGTCTATTCAAATAAATGTTTAATATTTCCTCCGTAATTCTATACATAAAGTATACTTTTGTTTGGTCAGTTTCCTTTGTCAACAGTGTGCAGTACACACACCGACATCAGCGATTTTTATATAGGACTCTTACTCTCTGAAAATACCATAAACATTACAGATAACATCTGAAGTAACTATTATGTACATACATATATCAAAGATGAACTCTAGAGCAGTGGAGACGTGTTCTCTGGAGTGAGAAATCACTTTTCTGTCAATCCGATGGATGAGTCTGGGTTTGGCGTTAGCCAAGAGAACGTTGCTTGCTTGACTGCATTGTGCTAAGTGTAAAGTTTTGTGGAGGGGGGATTATGTTGTGGTGTTGTTTTTAAGGGGTTGGGCTTGGCCCCTTAGTTCCAGTGAAAGGAACTCTTAATACTTCAGCATACCAAGCTTTTATTCTCCATTCTTCATTCTCTCTCTTCAAATTTTGTGGGAACATTTTGTGGTTGGCACCTTCCTGTTCCAACATGAACCACTGCACAAAGTGTCGGTCCATAAAGACATGAATGAGCGAGTTTGGTGTGGCGGAACTTGACTGGCCTACAGTGCACAGAGTCCTGACCTCAACCCAATAGAACACCTTTGGGATGAATTAGAGCAGAGACTGAGACAGGTTTTCTTGTCCAACATCAGTGCCTGAGCTCACAAATGCGCTTCTAGAGTAATGGTCAAATATTCCCATAAACACTTCTAAACCTTGTGGAAAGATATCCCAGAAGAGTTGTAGCTGTTGTAGCTGCAAAGGGTGGACCAACTCCACATTAAACCCTTTGGATTAAGAATGGGACGTTAAAGTTCATGTACATATAAAGGCAGGCGTCCCAAAACTTTTGGCAATATAGTGTACCTTGGACGGGATTTTTTTTTAATGAGGAATAGTGTAGCGTGTTCGTTCCCGGAAGAAAACTCAAGACTACAATGGAGGCATTAGCTGTGTCTCATTTCGTTAAATTTCGAAGGCTGCGTCCTCCGGAGGACACATCCTGTGTAGGATGCAGTATACAGAGTGTCCTCAATCAGACTTAAACAAGACGTCCTTCGTAGGACACACAGGCAGAAAGTATCACGTTGCTATGCCAACAAGTTCAGCCACGTTGCGCTCTCACGCCAGTTATATGAATGAAAATTATTTATAACTTGAAAATGACTGGAATGTTTCTTGTCTTGACAGCAATGTACTGTTCTAAACGTTTAAAAAGCACTAAACAGTTGTAATCCTGTTTACCACAACCATCTGTTTGAGGTAATAGAGCTTAAAAAAAAAGAAAGAAAGCTTGAACTACTTAATTTAAACACCACACCTACGCTCGCATGTATATCTGGCGGTGGTGCCGTTTTTTCATATAATATTAAAAAAAATATGACGGTTGTTAACGGAGACGCAAAGAATTGTGGGTTATCTCTAGCCGTGAAGGATACACCTCATGCACACTCCGAAATCCTGTGAAAGAAGGACGCATTCGAAGGTCGCATTTGGGTGTCCTACTCACTTTTTTGAAATGAGACGGCCTTATGACGTATGCACCCTTCGAATGCGACCTCTGGAGGACGCAGCCTTCTGAAATGAGACACAGCTATTGTCACAATTATGTTCTGTTCTGTTCTTTACCTGTGCTCGTTTGTCACTGATTAGTTTATCTCCACCTCCTCCACCTTATAAGTTCCCTCATCCATTCTGTGTATTTATACTCCCCATTCTGTTCAGTCCTTTGTCGGTTATTGTTGATGTTGGTGTCAATGTGAATGCTAGTGTTGGTTGTTATCATCTCTGTAGTGACCATTCTTCGTACTTTTGAAGTAAAATCTGTGTTGAACCCTCATCTCCTGCGTTGTGTATTTACCTCTGCCACAACAACCCTGACAGAATAACTGACCCTCCAAGTGAGTAAAGAAGATGGACTCACCTCTGCTGAAACTCCGTCTCTGTCCAGAGAGCCGGACGTTTTTGGACTACCTGGCCTGGATGATCCGGAGCGAGAGCCTCTTCTCTAAGGCCAGCGAGCTCGAAGTGAGAGGGCCTCTTCCCGAAGGCCAGCGAGGTCCTTCGAGAGCTGAAGGACATGGAGGCCCTGGAGTTGACGCAGGCTAGTCAGTCCAACGCAGAGCCAGGAGCGGACGTAAATCTGATTGATCTGTGGTCCGCGAATCCTTTTCCCACCCTATCATCAGTAGCGTCTTCTTCGCCAGTCCCGTCTGGTAATCTTCTGCCTGTATCCTCGTCTGTCCTCATCCTGTCTCCATCGCTGGCTGTGGCCAGCCCTCTGGATCCGTCGACACCACTGGTGTCATTCAGCTCCTTGGCTCTGCCACCGCCACTCATTCAGTGGGGCTCATGCGCACCTCGGACTTTCCTGCCACCAGCTCAGTTAGAGGTGGAGTCCCTGGCTACACCTCAGGCCTCCAGGCCCATCTCTCCATCTCGGCCGGTCAGCCCGTCACCATCGCCTCGGCTCACCACTCCTTCATCGCCTCCACTGCCCGTCGGCCCAGAAACTCTGCTCCAGGTCACTCGTCACTCCAGGTCTGTCTGCCCTGGCAGTCTGGACTCCGCCCTGGATCCTCCCACTGTCACTGCCACCATGGTACCGGTGCCCGTCTCAGGGTATCCGCGGGGTCTTGAAAAGTCTTAAAAGGTGATAAGACTTTTTAATACTTTATAAGGGTCTTTATTTTCCCAAAATTGATTTATCACAGCTTTATAAAGTCTTAAATTTTGAAAGTATTTTGTTCAAGCTTTGTCAAAAGAGTTTGACTCCAAAAAGTATTTATGAATATATTTCTTTTCATCCCCATAAGTATTAAAAAACAACGGGGCACTCAGTCTGAGATCGGCTCGGAGCGCGCGCGCCAGGGATGGAAATTAGCACTGCCACCAGCCAAATGCGGCTGATTTTGAGCTGTGGCGGGTAAACTCGCTTCACCTACTGAGCTGTTTCACCTCTCTGTAAACTTTGTTCAATGCATGCGAGTGCTGTCGTTTTCTCCGTCATCACTCGCGTGAAGACGTGCTGTGAGACTCGCGCGCGCTGAGAGAAGATCTGACGCTGTGCATCATCAACTTTTTGGCCTTAATTCTAAGCGGTATGTGTGGAGGAAACCAGGCACTGCTCATCACCTGTCCAATACAGTCCCAACAGTGAAGCATGGTACTGCCACCACCATGCTGTGGGGGTGTTTTTTAGCTGCAGGGACAGGACGACTGGTTGTAATCGAGGGAAAAATGAAGACAGGTTTTGTCAGGGTTCTGTCACTTCGGTCTAGCTTGCTCTTGGTTTTGTGACAGAGTCCTGACACTCCTGTATTTTGTCTTGTGTGAGCGCGCAGCTTTGAGCATGCTCGAGCTGTGTGCTCTTCTGTCCTTGTAGTTTTCTGTGTGGGGCGTGGTGTTCGGGTCCTGGCACTTCTGTCTAGTTGGGTTTTGGTTTTGTGTTGGGATTCGGACATTCATGCTCCTCGTGTTTTGTGTTCTGTTGTGAGTGCACAGAATGAGCATTTGCTCATTCTTGTGCACTGTCTTGTCATGTGAGTGTGCGCGTGTGTTTTGTGTTGTGTAACATGCAGCTGGTGTTTCACTTGCTGCATGCTTTCATGTTGTCATGTTTCATGTGAACATGCAGTTTATGAGTCTTCATTAGCTGCATGTTCATGTCACGTTTGGTGTGAGCACATGTTCATGTGTTTCTTTGTCCCATGTGCTCTCGTCAAATGTCTACCCCACCCACCTTGTTTCCTGATTATTGGTTCATTTGCCCGACCTGTCTTCTCTCGTTACCCTCGTTTGTTTGCTCCCAATTTAATCTCCTTGTGTTTGCAGTTATGTGCTGGATCGTCCTCAAACATTCCTTGTGTTGTCCTGCTCGTCAAGTCAAGCCAAGAGAAGTCAAGTCTTGTTTTTCCCCCTCGGGGTTGTTTTGTTTGTCTTGTTTTATTTTATTTAATAAACCTCCTGATTGCTCATTCCTGCATTTGAGTCCTCTTTCAGTGTAACCTGACAGGTTTTTCTGTCAATATGGGATGATGTGTGTTCATTAATGAGAAAACAAATGAGCTTAAAATATTTTGGCAAATGGCTGCAATATAACAGAGTGAACATTTTAAGGGGGTCTGAATACTTTCCGTACCCACTGTATATGTCTGAAGCCTCTACCCAATTGTAGTTTTCCTCTCCATATTAGGAACGTTTACCACTTTTTATACTTTGAGTGTGCTCTTTTCTTTCACATGCATCTTAAATATCAAAAGCTGTTCTGTATTCAATCCAATATAACAGCTGCTCTGTTAAATAAAGAAGCATTTGACACAATGTACAATGTAGCATGTGAACCTTGATTTCTTCTTTCCCTGTTACTGAATCTCTAAGCCAGGGATTCCCAAAGTACGCGAGCTGCCACCAGGGGGTGTGCGAGAGGAAAAATGTAATGGCGGTCTGTTTTTTTAATGAGATTTTCCATACAACAAAAAAAAGACAAGATGATCGCGGAAGATTTGGTTTCAAAGTGAAATGCAAAAGTGCCTATTTAAGTGAGTTTGTCATTGTGCGATGTTGTGTTTTTCATTAAGAATAATAGGCTAATGAACCCACAGTTCAAGCAACCCGCCCCCGAATCGGCGCTAATTCGAAACTAAAATCAGCTTGGCTGCACAGAGTGCGCACTTACTGACGAGCTGTCATTCACAGTGTGCGCGCACTGGCGCGGTTTCAGTTCATGGAAGCTTAACTTTCATAGGAATTCATTGAAAGTACTCGCTTTGCTCCGCTCCGTTATTAATGTCGGAGCAGCTGTGTGCATATGTTCCTTTCAGTTAGATAGAATTAGTGATTTAAAAGCCCAGTCGGTGATGCTGGTGTCAACACGTTAATTAACCGGTGGTAATTTCCACACTGTCACATCTCTATGCGTGCCAACTCGTTTCATTCATTCCATATTATATATATTATAAACATGGCTGAAATCAGGGAAACAGTCAAGTGGGACTTTGTTATTGTCATTCGTGTTCTGGTTATTTGCGCATGATTAAACATGAGTCTTTATATGGCGATAAAACAAAGCTTTGTTGGTTTTTTGTTTCGTTTTTTTTTTTAAGTGGGTATTGGGGGTGCGCCAACCCGTTCGGGACATAGAAGGGGGTGCGCAGGTAAAAAAGTTTGGGAACCGCTGCTCTAAGCATTTCGAAGTAAGAAATACAGAATAAGCATGTTAATACAAATTTCTTCCACAAAAGTCAATAGGGTCTAAAAGTTTCAATCTTCAAAAAGGACATTAAGGTAGCATAAAGAAAATCCATAAAAAATCCAAGTCTTCTGAAGCGAAGAAAAATTATGAAATAATCTTAAACCTCTCAGTCTCACCACTTCACTGATACTGGATTAATATGTTAACTAGAAATTTTATGTGATGTTTCTTGTGTTATTGGTTTTTAATTTAGCACCAGCTGAAGGAGACGCAGAGGTTGTTCCAGCAGAGAATCGGGTAGAGAGAGAAAGATCTTCAGCAGTTGAGAGAGGCTTTGGAGTCTCATAAGGTGAGTCTGGAGAAGAAGAGAAGTCTCAGTCAGGACTCACTGAAGCCACTGTGTGATTGTGATGTGTGTCCTAACAGCTCTCTGCACAGACAGCAGTGGAGGACAGTGAGAGGATCTTCACTGAGTTCACCCGCTCCATTGAGAGAAGCCGCTCTGAGTCCACACAGCGGATCAGAGATCAGGAAAAGACTGGAGTAAGTCGAGCTGAAGGACGAATGGAGAGAATGGAGCAGGAGATCAATGATCTGAGGAGGAGAGATGCTGAGCTGGAGCAGCTTTCACACACACAGGATCACATCCATTTCCTGCAGGTAACGGAGATCTAGAAGAACAAGAGACTCACAGAGAAACATTTCATAAAAGCCGAAGTGTGGAGGTGATGAGCTTGATTTCTGTTTTATGTAGAGTTTCCAGTCTCTCTCAGCTCCTCCTGAATCTACAGACGTAAATGACAATCCCTTCAGTTCTCTCTCCTCTTTTGATTGCATGAGAGAATCTGTCCGTCAGCTGAAAGACAAATTGGAGGATTTCTGCAAAGAGGAGCTGAAGAAGATCTCTGACAGAGGTAAAGTCCTGGAGATTCATCTGCTATCAGAAATGGTCCTCTATCATCTCATATCATGTAGAAGATCATATTAGAAATGTCTAAAGCAGGGTACACACTGTGAGATTTTGCCCACGATTTGGCCGTCTGAGACAAATTTAGCAAATCCTAAAAGTTTCCTCTGATCCTAGGCTAAAATCTGACGTCTTTGGTCGTTAGTTTGACATGTTCACTGGCAGCCAATTTTACCTCAGACGAAATTCTGGCAGTGTCAGAAGATTTGCCACACAATCCTGCAGTGTGACTTCTCTTACGACAACAGTCAAATATCTCGGTTTTTCAAGACAAACTATGACCAAAACGAGATCTAGAGATTTCTTTGTAGCCAGCTTTTCTTCAGCTCAGTTACCGAATGCGTCATTCATTGATGATATAAAACTCCCGACGAGTTTTCTTGCGCGCATCGACTATTCTGACATTAATGTCAACTGAGATCTTACAGTGTGACATGGCTTACATCTGGGATCATGTTCGTACAGTCTGACAAGCAACATTCACAAAGGATTTTGAAAAATGGCACAGTGTGCAGGACCCATTAGGAACGGATGCAGGGATAATTTTTTCTTGAGATGATAATCAGACTCTTCACGTCTGTTTATTTCCACAGTCACTGTCACCAACACTGTTTCCAGAACCAGGAATGTTTTCCTACAACGTAAGTCACTAAAAAAACCAGCAAAACTCACTGTATACACTCAACATATAGTTGATCTAGCAAATTATGATTTGCATATGATATCTTGGTCAGCTGTGTTAAGAGTTCAGCTACATTTAAAAGATCAGACAGATTCATAATTTCTAATTCTGATGTGTTCTCTCGATTAGATTCTCAACAGTTCACTCTGGACCTAAACACAGTGAATAAACTCCTCTGTCTGTCTGAGAAGAACACAGTTATTACTAACACTGGCACAGAGCAGCCGTATCCTGATCATCCAGACAGATTTGATGTGTGTCGCCAGGTGTTGTGTAAAGAGTGTGTGTGTGGACGCAGTTACTGGGAGATTGAGTGGAGTGGGATTGATGTGTCTATATCGGTGTCATATAAGAGCATCAGCAGGAAGGGACGGAGTGATGAGTGTTGGTTTGGACGTAATGATAAGTCCTGGAGTTTTATCTGCACTTCCTCAAGTTACTCATTCATACACAATAACATAAAGACTGTTCTCCCTGTAAAGCCCATTAGCCGTAGTATAGGAGTGTATGTGGATCCCAGTGCAGGAACTCTGTCCTTCTACAGCGTCTCTGACACAACGAGCCTCATCCACACAGTCCAGACCACATTCACTCAACCGCTCTATCCTGGGTTTAGGGTTTATTATAAATCATCAGTAAAAATTAGTAAGTGTTGATGAATCAGAATAGACTTTAGAGAGATTCTACCCATAATGCTTTGAGGTGCATGATAAATCAGTAACTGTGAGATGTTATAGAGCAGGACTTGACTACACGAATTGCTACTTCGCAACACAAATATTAATCTTTAATTCCCATGCTGTATGCAAATATAACAGAGTTCACGTCAAAGAAAGCAAGATGAGCTTAATTTTATTTATCGTCAGTGTTGTGCAAGTTACTCTGAAAATGTAATTATTGATTTCTTAGGAACCTTAAATGTAATTATTGATTTTTTAAGTAATAGAGTTACTGTTCTGATTACTTTATTTCAAAAGAAATTAGTTACATTACTAGTTGGATTAGTAGACCACCCCATAGACATCATATAGATAGACGCCCTATCGAGCACTACTGCCTATTGGCACGGTTGAGCCGTGGAGCCGCCATCTTGGACCGGTCGCCAGCTCTACTCAGTGTAACTTGTTTGCCGGGTGCAGTGAGCTGTCAGCGCGTTTAATTAATCATATATCACTGAATACCTAACCGATTTTAATGTGGGTTTTTTTGCTGCCAAGGTCATTAATGTAGCTATGATACAGGCTACATGGTTCAGCCTATTTTAATATTCTTACACTTTTATTACTAAAATGCTGGAAAGTATTTACAAGAATAATATTTAATCACCGCTCAAAAGAAAAAGAGGGAAAAAAAGTAAACATTTGAAATGAGCCGTTATTTCCGCTCTTTTAAAATTACTTTTTTTTTAACAGGACATTTAAATAATTAATAATGTCCTATTATTAAATTATTTTTTTAATTCTTTTTATTCCACGCATGACATTTTTCCAGCAGACAATCATTTGACTTACCACGTGAGCAGTGTTCCCAGGTGTAGATGACCACAAAACTCGCTCCTCCACCGGGAATAAATCGTCATCCGAATACACGAGTTTTATCAATGAGGTGGCATGCAAATGTATTTTTACAGACGTCCACATGGGAAACAATTACTGTCTGAATAGGGCTATAGTAGGCTTAACGGTTACATAATATTCTGATATAAGATATAAAGTGACCAGACGTCCAAAATCAAAATATGTGATGTAGGATATAACGTGATTTATAAAAAACACACACTATAAATATGATAAAGAAGCAGAAACAGATAGTTGAAGTAAAATATGATCTTTTAATAAGTTGAAACAATTTATAATGATTTGTGACATCTCTCTCTCTCTCTCTCTCTCTCTCTCTCTCTAAAACACACACTATATATCTGATAAAGTTCCAGCATCAGCCTTTGGGATTGGGATTGTTCTGTTCACCTTCATCTGCAACACAACGACAATTATTATGCTCAGTCAGCAATGTATGTATTAACTTCAGATTGGATTGTGTTGGTAATAGGCACTTAACGTTACCAAACGCTAAAAGTAAGTTTCGTGCATCTAACAAGTGCTTTCGAACATCTTTCTGATCTGAATAGTAACTTATGTGGAAAACACTTGAGTTGAGGGAGATACATAGCTTGGCTAACATTAGCAAGCTACGATTTCAGTACAGTACTATCAAAGATACTTGCTCCTTCTCAATTATCTGGATAGGACAAAATACAACCATTAGTACGATAGCAATGTTAAATCTTAATTGTGAAAAGTAATCCCCCGAGCCCTACCTGCGATGGTCCGCGGATTAGAACAGAAAAATGCTCCACAGTGCTTTGGCATCTTAACTGCTGCTGTGCAACGAAACTAGGAATACGACCGGTTCAAAATGGCCGCCGCAAATCTCGGCGCCCAGCAGCCAGTAGGGCATCTACCTATATTATGTCTATGGACCACCCCCTCAACAAACAAAAAAACAACAACCAAAAACCGGATTACCTCTTTAGCCTGCTCATAAATTAACTTTATTGAGAAAGTGCACACTCTCTCGCAACTACGGAAAAGCAATAAAAAAATAATTTAAAAAAATAGACTAGGTTAAAGTCATTATAATGCTATTAAACTTGTCACACTTCGAGGGAAAAAAGTTGAAATAAAATGTTGAGAATATATGCGCCCAATCAGTGTCATGTTCATGGCATATTGATGTTGATCACTTAGTCTATATTTTAGTCTTTCTTTCAATAACAAAGAAATGCTATCCGTTTTAGCGAATTGACGCCAAAGTTAAACATTTTCAACTCGGACGTAGACGCGAATTCGATTCAAACGCGTGAATGCACAAAAAGCACTAATTCGCACGAACGCGCAGGACCTCCAGACGTACTGTCAACGCACTTTTCCATTGACTTAACATGGAAATCATTCGCTGCAGACACTCTATTCGCGTTCGGTGTGATCTATGGCCCCATTTACACTGCATGGTTCAAGTGATCCAATTCCGAAATTAGTTTCATTTTTTTCCCTCTCTCATGTGGCACAGATCGGATATGTTGGAACATGGAAAAAACGCATGGATTCCGATATCCTCACATCGAATTCAGACTTCACTCATATGTGGTAATAAATCTGATATGATTCGGATATGTGCATTTGCGTCTGCCATGTAAGCGTTCAAATCGGATATTCCCCAGTAAATGCGAGTCATACGTCATTGAAAAAGGGACGGAGGCGAATGACGTCAACTCAGGTGGACGCGAACTGCGATCAAGGGCTCTCCTTTTCTCTATGCCTTACGAGAGCAATGTTTTGCTGGCCTTTAAAGATAGTGCCCAAAAAATGATAGGCCCACTTTTGTATATAAAATTGAAACCGCAACAAAACACTTAATGAGTGAATAATGGGATCATTTATTTAACTGACTGCAGCGTGTTGCTTGGAAACAATCTTTCTGCTATGAATTGAATTTGTTTGGAACTATTTTCAATGCTGAATGCCAAAAACTTAAATTGCAATCATGCTCATATTCGTGAAAACGTCTCTTGTGAAATTGCTTAATTATATCCTATGCTATAATATAAAAACAATATCTCAAGCTATTTTTATGTAATCTCATCTTGAATTTGTGACATTTGAAGAAAATTATAACACAGCCAGACTTTGACCTCATTCAGACAGACCAACAGGGACTACAAAGACTGCTCATTTTTTGCAAAATTAACAATTTTCTATCCTGTAGATATGAATAAAACCATTTTAGAGCTGTCCCACAATTGCTTACATAACACTCCAAATGTTCCAAGAGGATCGGCTGACCAATAATGTCAAATGCGGCACTGAGATCCAACATAATTGAGACAACTACCAGTCCGGAATCAACCGTCATCAGCAAATTGTTTACAATTTTTATCAGTTAACACTTAGATTTTCACTGGTTGTTTGAATTGTAATGTCACCATGTGTATACGTTGTGATGGCTGATAATTTTGTGTTCTCATGGACAGATGTGGATGATGAGTATGGTTGCTCCAATGATGTCTGCTGTGAGGAGGCTCTGGGAGATGTTTTCTATAGGGCATGTGGTGTCCTAGCAGGTCTGTTTACTGAAAGGTATAGCTTTAGTTGTGGGTAAAGTTTTGCCCAGAACCTGATGTACTGAAACGTTTGAAATTGAATTCCAATGTTCTCCTCGCCCCACACTGTCAACTCCATTGCAGCAGTTTGGTCTGCAATTGTGAATGTTGTGTTTTTGAAGAAGGTGCCATCTCTAAAAATTGTCCACAGCTTTGTGTTTTGAGTACTTGCACTTTCACATTCACCTGCAATGTACAAGAGAAAATAAACCACTTTATTAAAAGCCTTTGCTTTTTGCCCTCTTGATCACAACCTCTAGTTTTCTCCCTGCTGCTCTCAGTGAAGTGCATATCCTGTCCTAAAGGCTAAATCCCATGCCTTCAAAAGGTACCGCAACCTCTAACAAAGATAAAGTCCGCTTACTGCACGCTTCAGCCAATACTTGCTTGAGAACAGGTAAAAGTGTTGGTGTAGTATTTAAAAACACAATGCAATTACAATAGGTCTAAGAAAGATCTGCCCCCAGGAAAGCCCTCCACAATGGGTCTGCTCACATTCAACCCAAAGGCCAGCTCTTCAGCCGGGGTATAACATGGGGGTGCAGGACCACCACATTTTTTCTTCTTCTCCATCTTCTTGTATTTTACTCGATTACCGCTAAACATTAGGTGCATCCTAAACTGGAGGATGCACCCTTTGAAGAAAAGTGTCCATTCTCAAAGTGCTCTTCTCTGTCTCTCTCTGAAATTTGATATCCTCCCTGAGAAGTTGGTGCTGATGCTGGCTCCTCATCCTGCTCACTTACTGCTGAAACTTGGCCCTGGCTCTTCCTCAGGGATGGAGGCAATTAGGACAGGGAGATTGTTTGAAGGCTTCTGTCATAACACCTCTATTTTGCAGACATTAAGTGTGTCCTAAAGTGAAGGATGCACCCTTTGAAGAAAAAAGTCTCTCCATTCTCAAAGTGCTCTCCTGTGCTCTTCTCTCTGTCTCTCTCTGACATTTAATATCTTCCCTGAGAAGCTGCTGCTGGCCCAGGTGTTTCCTCGAGGATGGAGGCAATTGGGACAGGGAAGTTGTTTGAAAGCCTCTGTCCTAACACCTCATGAGGACAACCATGACCAAGTTGCAGCAAGGTTTTCTACTAACTCCTTCACCGGTCCCAGGACACTAAGAAACCTAAGGCAGAGCAAATAAACCATGCCTGTTAACAGCAACAGAACAATGAATTTTAGCAAATATTTGTCAATTAATTACCTTGCTTTGTAATTATTTTGTAGGTCCTCCTATTTTTAATTTGTTTGGCCTGACCTTCCCTAGCAGGGCCATTTTCTCCAGAATTGTCTTAAAACAACACAAAACAACTTACTGATTCAACTACCATCTTTTTATCCTCCTCCTTCCTGTCCCTCATCATTGACAGAACAAGCCTTTTTCTTCATTGCCCGTCACCTGTTTATCCTGAAGATTTTCAGCACCATCTTTGCGCTTTGGTCTGTCCATTTTGAGAGACGATACAGAGGAGAGGGGAGAAGCTGAATGATATTTATATAAGGTGGAGCACGATACATAATCGTTAGGGCTGTGAATCTTCGGGTAGGCAGCGAATGATCATGATTCCTAGTTTTTCGAATCAAGAACGATGTTTTGCAAAATCAGAACTTGATTCGAGCCGATTCACATTAAAATTCGATGTGATTTGATTGAATTTGATTCTGCATTTTTTTTTATATGCATTCATAGGATTATCAAAATGCGTGTCCCCCAATGTGTCTTAGTCAGGGTGCGAATTACACAGCGGCCCTCAGGGGTCAGGATAGGCAAAAAAAAAACATATATCCATTGTAAATGTTAATTCATACTTTGGGTTCGGGGCAAGTCAGAGCTTGAAGCCCTCCCCCCGGACAGCACGCCAAAAACACATTTAAATAAGTGATCGACTGATATATCGTTTTCCATATATTTAAACATTTTCCCATAATTGAATATTGTTTTTTTAATATCAGATTCAGTGATAAATGGCGCCATCTTGTGGGCGTTTTAAGACATGCGTACAAGCGTGCCATTGAAGGACTGCGTCTGAGGGGAGATGAGTCAACAACGGTGTTCAAAGGTAAAATAAACTTCATCCCTTAATTAATTAACTCTATCTAATATAAAAGTAATGCACAAATGAGATATGCACAAATAACATGTTTCAGTTATGAGACGCTACTGTTTATGCAGTGTTGGGCTAGCTACTTGGATATTGTTGTGAGCTAAGCTAGCAGTTACTCTACGTTAAATTAAGCTTCACTGAAGCTACCCTCCTGGGAAATGTAGCTAGCTAAGCTACAGCAACTTGGCAAATGTAGTTTACTACAACTAAGCTACTTTTTATTTATTTAATTTTATATTGATTGGTACTTGGCAAATGTAGTTTACTACAACTAAGCTACTTTTTATTTATTTAATTTTATATTGAACCAATCAATGCTATCTCAGTGATCAATAAAACATTACCTGAAACTGTTCTATAATGTCTATCTAACTTAAAAACATTGTATTCTGCCTTTCAGCTGATAAACATATTTTGTTCTTTTAGTCCCTTCCAGAAAACACCATTACATCACAATGTAACATTACATAACGTCTTTTTCACATGCCATTTAAGTTCAACATCACTGAGCCCAAAGGCAGCAGGCATCATGCAGATAACTATTTTTGAAACTGTTCTGATCAATTCCTACTAAAATCCAACAAAATAAATGAGCAAATAAAATATAAAACAATATGAAATTGTTTAGTCTTGTAAATTAATTTATATAATATATATAGAGAATATATTAAACCAATTTACCGAATGGAATACATGGAAAAAAATCACTCCACATTCTGATTGACAGGCATCACAACATCCTAGTGACTGTGATTACTTATTTCTTTTCAACCATTGGATAGGTTGGCTGTTGTATTTTGATAAGGCGGGATGTTACCTCTGAGGCAGTATGAATAAACATGTTTAAGAATAATTTGAACATATCATTACCTTAAAAAAACTACTGAATAAAAAGGAAAAGGTTAAAAAGAACATAAACACTCACATCATGTGGTTCATAGTTATTTTCAGCATATCATTGAACAAAATGCATTTAAATATCTATTTTAACAATAATTTAAATATATTTAAATTCACATATTTGTATGTGAATTTCTATGCATATTTGAATCATAAACTGTAAAAAAAAAAATTTGCGTGTGAACAGGACTTTTATTTTGGAGTGGCGATATGGCGTCATAAAGTTGCTGAGCTCCTTTATTTGTTGGGATTCGGCTGGAGAAAGGTATGTTTTCAAACCATTTAAAGTGTTTTAGTCAATGCAGATCGTTTAATTGTATATTATATTTGTATTTATATTTTATTATTGAATGTAACATTTGCAATGCTTAAATAACACATTTTTGAGCATTGTTTTCCGTAAGTAAAGCTCAACCACACGTGAGGAAAAAGTTCTTCTCATTTCTCTCTGTACATCGTGAATATGTATCTCGTAAAAACGAATTCAGTCACTGGCATGTAGTCATGAGATAAATTGAGCTTTTTAAAACTCAAAGTTCAACTGAATCAATTGCTACGTAAAACGATTCACTGATTCGACACGCTCGAATCAACGCACGATGACGACACATGCTGGTCAAACCAATGTAAATACGAGAACACATCCAAAAACTAACTCTAAAATGCTAACTTTTAAAAAAGGCAGCTGTTTGGATAAAAGTGTAATCTATTTAATATAACCCAACAACAGTAAGTTATAAATATGAACAAAATATGTATACTTTTTTTTTAAATAAGTGCTTTTATTGTCTAAAGGTCATTTAAGTCTTATAACTCTCACAATGACTCTATTTCTTGCTAGTGCACTGAACGACTGAACTTGAAGCACTCAGAGGTTTAGTTTCAATTCATTTTTCTCTGTTATTCATTTTCATCTTAAACAGGACAAACTCACAGAAAAAACTCTTGGCGAAGCGACTGAGATCCACGTGACACACTATTATAAAGATGGCCTTTATTAAAGTTGAGAGTGAAGACATGAAGATTGAAGAAACATTCATATTGAAACATGAAGACATGTCTGAAGAAGCATCCAGAGTGAAACATGAAGAAACTGAGGAACAAACAGGTTGTTTTCATTCTCAAAGCTGAACTCAGTAATTTGATTCTTATTAAAGTCCTTGTGAAATCAAAACTGAACCTATTTACTTTGTTAGCAGATATTACAGGTCAAAAAAAATTGTTTGTCACGGTAATCTTTAATCAAAATCTAAAAAGTAACTTCCGGTCTGGAAACGGCATTCCTTCTCAGATGAGGAACTCTCTTAATAAATGAATCACATATTTGAGCATTAAACAACTACATTCTCGCCTGAAAAACTGTTAAAACTACATTTTGTGAAGACATTTACAGTAGTATTTTTTAAATTACTCTGGCCTCTGGGTTTCCCATCCGCCACTTCACCACGTGACAGCAGTCAAAAGGCTCCTCATAGGTGAACGCGGCGTGAATATACGCAAAAGTTCAGATTTTTCAACTTGAGCGATTCAAAACGCTCAATTTGCGTGATCCTTACCGCGTCATTCGTGCGAAACGCGCCGCCTCAAGCCTTATTTATACTTTCGCCTGGCTCTGCAACACGAGTCTCCGCTGACAGCTCGCGCTCCTCCCCAAATGGACAAGACATTTATACTTGATGCTCTCGCCGTTGTACTATTCTTTGAAACGACAGAGGGCACCTCGGGAGTAATTGTTCTATAAACCAACAGGAAAAAGCGTCGAGAAGAAGTAGGCTAATGTACACAGGTGATGATATTTATTTTAGTACATCTCAACAAAAACCACACTTCTAAAGAACTGTGTAAAACTCAGTAAACCTTGGCTTGATATTATTACTTGTGACATGAGAACAAAATATATGTATGCAACTAAATCAACAATCTCTTAAATATTTCCTAGGGGTTTAACGATTCCTTTTAACAACAAATCGATTCGACTGAAATAAAACAGTCACACTGATTAAAATTTGTGGCTACAAAGTTACTGAATCGATTTCAAGTCACTTAATCATTTAGGATCATATCGTTCTAAATTAACCAATATCGTCCTTAAATCGTATTGACAACCTCAAATCGTGATTCGAATCGTTGTTAAATGAATCGTTGCGCCCCTAATTCCTAATGTCACTAAACATTTTAGTGTTGTGATTTATTTATTTATTTGATTAAATATGGATCTTTATTTAAAAGGGCTTATTTGTACTTTTGTAGGCTCATCTATTTTGTAAATAGAAGCACCTAATTTGTGTTCAAACTGGGGGCCGGTGTGATGAGACGTCATGCTCGGCGAGATTTGCCGAGAACTCGTTCATCCTCGGATGCGGAGCAGCTGTTACAAAAAATGCGCAGCACGCCGCCAGGCGAAATGGGGTCTTGCGGACCCAACACGCACGACCGCCCACTCCGCGTTGACGTTATTTTTGCAGCACGCACCCTCGCGCTCAAGTGGACCTGTTGAGTATAAACAAGGCTTCATTAGCCTTTCACTTGGAAATACGTCACAGCACTGAAGAAAACTCACTTTCTACTTCCGTTTCACTGGGACTTTAAAATGTCCAGCTCTGCAGAAATTGATGTTGAAATCACATGACCAGACTAATACTGAATACTGCCTTTAAATGAAACTGAGAAGATCCTACTTCCAAGTTGGCCATTTTTCTATTTATCATAACATGAAAGAAAAACTTTCAAGTTGGAAAAGTACAGAAGCTATCTAAACGAAACGGTTATTACATGAATTACTTGTAAATAATAACTAACTGATAGAAATGGTTTTCAACAGCATATAACAAAACATTTATTTTACATAAAGCAAACCGAAGAGTGAGTGATTAACTTTATATTTGTTGTCTATAAGTATATTTCAGGTGTTCTATTAAGTGACAAAAATCATAATTATGAAGTTAAAGGATATTTTATAAATAGGCTACTCTGATCAACATTAAATACAACATAACTAGCTAACAATTAAAGTGATAGTTCACTCAAAAATGTAAACAGTGTTATTCCAAACCTGTAAGACCTTCATTCATCTTCAGAACACAAATGAAGAACTTTTTGATGAAATCCGAGAGCTCTCTGACCCACATAGACAGCAATTTTAATTAACACTTTCCCAGAAAAGTGTAGTTTTTCCAGAAGGCCCAGAAAGATTGTAGAGGTTATAGAGAAATATAAAACCTGATAAATCTTTAATAATATATTATATTGCAAGGTCTACAAGGACACATACATATATAAAAATTTTAAAAAAGTAGAGGAATTAATACTGAGCCCTGTGGCACTCCATTTATATAGGTAGCAGTAGATGGGAGATAATCCATCCTAATGCTTGTCCACAAATGCCAACATAACTCTCAAATGAAATATTCTCAATAAGCATATTATTTTGCCTGTTATCGAAAGATCTAAAAGCACTAGAAGAGAGATGTAGCTGCGATCAGATGCCAAAAGCCTGTCATTTGTAACCTTTAATAAGCACAGGTTCAGTACTAAGGTTGGATTTTAATGATTCACCACTATTATCCAAACTGTTTCTCTGCAAATCTGAACAGTTGAGAGGAGACTTTTTCTAATATTTTGCAAATAAATGGGAGAATTGAGATAATAATTAAAGGGGGGGTGAAACACTCAGTTTCAGTCAATCTCATGTCAATCTTGAGTACCTATAGAGTAGTATTGCATCCTTCATATCTCCGAAAAGTCTTTAGTTTTATCATATTTATAAAAGAAATATAGGCTGTACCGAGTCTTTCCGGAAAAAACCGAGCGCCTGGAGGCGTATCGTGTGGGCGGAGCTAAAGAATGACAAGCGCGCAAAGCGGTGACGTCCTCAAGCGTGGAGAAACCCATCTATCTCAGCTAATAGATATGATCCACAATCAAATCTGAGGGAGAAATAAATTGAACAGGAGAAACGGCAACAGCAGGACGTCCGTCTCTGTGGTATGTAAGTTACTGTATTTAATGGCCTCTCCACATTTCTGTGTGTTTTTACTCGCAGTGTATGAGGACATGATTCGGTTTATGGACTATTGTATGCGACTAGACCTTAGAAGTAGCAAGCAAAACGGTTTTGCACGTCAGAATACTGTAACGTTATACAGAGAACAACAATGGAGTCACCGTTAGCGCATTTGAATGACGAAGCACGCGATCGTGTCGTTTACTGATGTTTACTCATGCGACGGTAGCCAATAGCAGAGACATTTGAAGCAGTTTAAGTTAACTCACCGGCGAAGCTTTATCGCTGGGACCGCTCCGTCAAAAACACACTTCTTTGGTATGATTTGGTAAAGTCCTGTGACAGCAGTGGCGTGTAAATCCATTTTGAGACGCAACTGAAACGATGTTGTGAAGCTTTCCGTCATTTCTGCGTTCAAATCGGTTCAAATGCAGCGCTGCCTTCCCGGAATGCTGTGCTGAAGCGTTGAAGTCGCTCGACGTCACCCATAGGAATAAAGTGGAGCGCGGCGCGTCATAAGTGTTCACGGACGACTGGATCTGCATCTGAGAGACTGTTTACAGCGTGCTCTAGTCACGCGCGCGCGCACCCTACCGGGAGAAGAGCCCGTACAGCCCATACAAGGACCTTCCGCTCTTATTAACGTCAAGTAGACCCATACTCGAAAAAAACTCGCCGAAACTTGTGAGAAACCGGAAGGAGTATTTTTGACACAGAAATACTCCATCAAACGTCCAACATTAGTTTTTGAAACTTTGTCTAAAGCCCCGTTTCCACCAAAATTACCCGGAACAATTTGTACCAGGAACTTTTTTACAGGAACTTTTCTCCCCCCCAGACCTGCAGCTGTCTGCGTTTCGACCGCGATAAAGTTCCGAGAAGATTAGGCAAATTAGTCCGGTGATGTAGGACTGCGCGCGACTGATCCTCCAAGCCAGTGACGGACAAGGGCTGTCACTTTTTATTCGATATTCGAATATGCATTCGAAGATGACGTGAAATATCCGTAATCGAACTATAAATAAACTATCCGGTTTTTAAAGTGCCATGTAGCGCAATTTTTTTTTTTTTTTTACTGTCGGTGCGTTTACATGGAGCACTGTAATCAGTTTAAAAGTCCAATCTGAAGGAAAATGCTCCATATAAACACCTCAATCGTAATAAAAATGCCCAAACTGAATGAAATTGTAATCGTTTTGAGATGGGTGGATAAATCTTTTCATGAATCGATCAAACAAAACATTTCACCATGTACACGACCTGACCAGATTACTTTTGAGTGTGCGTCCTTATGTGATAACAGCGCGCGCCCCACTGAAGAGCACACGTCGCGCTCATGCTCCAAGCATGTTGACAAGAGAGGAAAATACATTTTTCTGAGGGATAATCTTTTTATTTCATAAGAAGTTATGAAGATAATGTTGGCATAATGACACTGTCCCTAAGCCTATGTAAGCAAACAATCAACTTCTTCAACTGCGCCTGACATTAGAATTAATTTTTTCTGAGATGATTATTACACTTTACAACAAATGAATAGCTTTTATAAAACCGTAAAGTCCTGGTGGCCGTTGAGAGTTGCTATGGCATCCGTAAACACATTCCAGGCGCTGGGGATGACGGCGTTGTAGATAATTGAATATATTCGAATGCCTTGCTTGATATTTGATATCCGTTCGAATTAGATTTTTTTCAAAAATGACAGCCCTAGCGGACAGTAATCATTTTTGTGTGTACCGATTGAAAGATTTAGTGGATTTAGTTATTATAAGCTATTTATTTGTTTAAATAATCATCTCAGAAAAAATAATAAGTCTTCTGTCAGGCGCGCAAGTAAAAAACTGCCTGGAGCAATATACGCTGTGTCATTACTCCAACATTATCTTCATTATCTTATAACTTACGAAATAAAAAGTTAACCCCTCAGAAAAATTAACTTTCCTCTCTTGTCAACATGAGCGCGGCGTGTAAGACTTTTAAAAATGCCGAGTTGGACCTAAATGCTGCGTGAGCTCAACCAATCAGCATGTTCAGCGCCCAAGTCCCGCCCTCGAAAGTTCCTGAACTTTGAAAAAGTACTACCTCTCGAGCAGGGCCGTTTGGAGGGGGAAATATTTACCCGGAACTTCATTTATACCCTGGTTCCTGCGGTCTAAACACACGAAGTACCACCCAAAGTTCCTAGTTCCTGGGTAAAGTTCCTGTGGTGGAAACGGGGCTTATGTTTAGGATGGGAATCCAAGTCTTTAACAGTGTAAAAAGCTCAGTATGCATGAAACAGCATTTCACCCCCCCTTTAATCTATAACTAAGCAGTTTTCCTGGGTATAAAGTTTTTTTTTTTTTTGATAAGGGGTTTTATAACTGCTAGATTGAAAGTGGAGGCTGACAATATTCAGAAATTGTTCCAAGATTTCATGAAACAGCATGCATGCTATTGTTTGATGCCTTTATGCCATTAAACTGGGGTTTGTTTTTTTCCACCTTAGACATGATGGTGCTGAAAGAAGAGAGTCAAGAATTGAATGAAAATGAAGAAAAAGATGAAGAAAAAGATGAGGATAATAGTCATAATGATTTCATAATAAGAGAAAAATCGATTAGTTGCTCACAGACTGAAAAGACTTCCTCACAAAGAAAGGGTCAGAAGACGGCAACTTCAAGTTATTTCTCTTGCTTTGAGTGTGGAAAGGGTTTCAAACAACTTGGAAACCTTAAAGTCCACATGAGAATTCACACTGGAGAGAAGCCTTACACCTGCCAACATTGTGGAAAAAGTTTCAATGAAAAAGGAAACCTCAAAAAACACATGAGAATTCACACTGGAGAGAGCCCTTTCAGCTGCGAACAGTGTGGGAAGAGTTTCACTCAAAACGACAGCCTTAAAGCCCACATGAGAATTCACACTGGAGAGAAGCCATACACATGTCAACAATGTGGAAAAGGCTTCACTCAAAAAGATAGTCTTAAAGTCCACATGAAAATTCATAATGGAGAGAATCTTTTCACCTGTCAACAGTGTGGAAAAAAATTCATTCGAAAAGGATGCCTTGAAAGCCACATAAGAGTTCACACTGGAGAGAAACCATTTACTTGTCCTCAATGTGGAAAAAGTTTTAAACATAGAGCAACAATTAATTCCCACATGAAAATTCACACTGGAGAAAAGCCATTCTCATGTGATCAGTGTGGAAAGGCTTTCAGACATAAAGTAAACCTTAATTACCACATGAGGGTTCACTCAAGAGAGAACAGTTTTACATGTCATCAGTGTGGAATGAGTTTTACAGACAGCGAGCACCTTAAGAATCATGTAATAACTCACACCGGAGAGAAGCCTTTCATGTGCCATCACTGTGGAAAGACTTGCTCAAACAACACAAACCTTAATGTTCACATGAGAGTTCACACTGGAGAGAAGCCTTTCAGCTGTCCTCAGTGTGGAAAGAGTTTCACACTTAAAGAAAGCCTTAGGACGCACATAAGATCTCACACTGGAGAGAAGCCTTTTACATGTCTCCAGTGTGAAAAGCGTTTCGCATATCGAGTGGACCTGAAACGCCATATGCAAACTCATTTTGGAAAGGAATTGCAGGAAAAGGAGCAATTTCAAAAATCACAAACGCAGACAATTTAATTGTGATCTAACAAAATATTGTCTTTTGCCATTTACAGTTTTAAATGGCTTGGAAATCTAAAATGCCACAAGAAAAATGTATCTTTGTCAAATTAATTGTGATTATAATGTCATCATTCCTATATTATGAAAATAAGCTGAACCCTTTCAATATATCTGGATTTCTGCATCGATTACTCATAAAATGTGGTCTGATCTCTAACTCACAATTACAAAAAAATGCACTATAACACTCTTACCATTGTACTTTTCAATTTTGATTGAATACATTGAGTAATCCGTCACAAGACGGGAAGACAGTGAATTTATTATAGGGGTCATGAATTGAGAAATCAAAATGATCCTTGATCTGTTCACATTTAAGAGGTCATTGTACTATTAAAAACATTCCGTAACTTTTAGAACTCAACTTCCTTGTTAGTAAAATTTTATATAATCCAAGCTCAGAGAACGAATCGTTGTCACATTACGTAATAATGCGACGAAAGACAGTCTTTGGCCCTGCCCACTAGTGCGTTAGTGAGATGAAAAAAGGTTATTTTAAGTCTAGTGATCCTATATTGATATTACCTTTCAAAGGATTCTACTGCTGGGAAAGTTATTTGTTTTCAACTATGTGAATCTCTTAGTTGAGTATTATTTGTTTGTTCGGTACATTTTACTGTGGCTTCTTTAGGAATTCAGATGCATTTTGGAATAATTCTGGAATTTGGTCATACAGGCTGTGTATAAAGATTACAAGCATTGCTTCAAATGCTTATTTATGTATGTAAATATGAACTACATTAACAAGACAATGTGATATACCTGTTGTGAAAAAAATCTAATAAAGAATAGCAGTCACAGCGGTCAATATTCTCCTCTCCACCATGTTTAAAGTTTATGGCACACCCATCTAACTTGGGTATCAAAATTATCCCAGAGATTCCCAGTAGTAAATACAACTTAAGAGGGTGTCCATGCTCAATTTTAAACTATAAAACTTTTATTTTTATGATAATTCCGAAAGAATATGAAGGCAGCTTAAGTTGAGATGGCAAGGAAATATAGGGAATGTTGCGATACTGTCCCAGCAAGAAGGAACAAAGTACCTTGGAAAAGAGAGGGACAATTGGAAAAAAGGCAGAGACTGGAAAGAAGAGTATTAATGAGCTCAGTGAGAGAGAAAAATGGTGAAAAGAATGGGGGTCGATTTCGGATTCAGCCCCTGTCATGGAGACTGAGCAGCCCAACATCTCGATTGAGACACAACGCAGTCTGTCAGGTGTGTGTGCCCGGCCGCCGATCTGTTTGTGTAGGTGAGTTTGTGTGCACATGTATGTTTGAGTGTGTTTTAAGTACAATTACAAAGCAATTCATTGGTTTTGTTTAACTCTGAAACAATTTTCGAGTTGCGTTGTGGTAAAAATAGCTACGGGTAGCGCCAGCTGATTGAGGAGTTCAACCACTCTACGTCATCAACCTAGAACGCAAACAAAATGGCGCCGCCCATGGTCCAAATATAAAATCGGTTTTTTAAAATAACGTAGATCTTTCATGGGTTTTCTACTACATAATTCAGTAAGAGACATCATTTATGTTATATTAAGCCATACAAGTCTCAACACCATGGGATCCCTTTAAAAGCACCAGAAATCCTTTGCAGGTGTTTAGAGTTAATTAGTTGATTCAGATGATTAGGTTAATAGCTTGTTTAGAGAACCTTTTCATGATATGCTAATTTTTTGAGATAGGAATTTTAGGTTTTCATGAGCTGTATGCCAAAATCATCAGTATTAAAACAATAAAAGACCTGAAATATTTCAGTTGGTGTGCAATGAATCTAAAATATATGAAAGTTAAATTTTTTATCATTACATTATGGAAAATAATAAATAACTTTATCACAATATGCTATTTTTTTGAGAAGTATTTATATATAATATATATAAAACTATATACGTCCTCACATTTTATACATTTGCAGCCTCTGAAACATCTATCCGCCGTAATTGATTTGGATGGTTCAATTTTCTGCATTTTTTGTATCCGTTTCAAAAATTGTGAGGAGTTTTTTGACAATTGAGAGCCACCAAATGACGAATATGAAAACTAAGTCAGGATGCACGGACCTTAAACCTTTGAGGCTTGCACAGCTTCTCGAGGAGAAATCAAACAAATAAAAATGAGCGGCATTTTCTATGAGCGCAGCACAAACAAATAAACAAAATTGACATACTGCAGTTAAATTTCAAAATGTTGTTTTTATATTTATAACACTTGAATACAGTTCAGCGACAAACGTCGCACAACCTTATGACCATGAAATTGAAAATGTGACTGATTTCATATGACAGTTCAACAAACAAGTTAATAATATTAAGTCACTTACATTTTAGACAAAATTATGGTCTACATTTGATTGCTCGTGTTTGCAAAGAAGTTGGCCTTTCAACAAACATTTCAGTACAGTCTATTATACATCTAAATTGTTGGAAACCTGTAGTCTTGAAGAGGGGTAGGGATATTTCTTCTGATATCTTTTCTGGATGGCCATCGGACAAAGCATTGTAGCTCTTTAGCCATTACATCGAGCCATTCATGAAAGATGTTTTAGACCGTTCCACAACTAACTCTGAAGCAAAAGCCAGGTCTTGATGAGTTAAGCCTAGACGAAGTTTCATCAGGACCACAAGAACCTACTTGTGAAGGGTGAGTATGGTTGATGATTCCATATTGTTGTCAGGTAAGTGAGGAGGGTGAAAAACAGAGGATCAGATGGTAAACCAGGGGCCTATTGCACAAAACTTGGATAAGGGATTAAGCCGGGATATCTTGGTGATCATGGCTCGGTTTATCCACAAATATACAGTTATTTTTCTTTATCTTTATCATTCTTGGTGTGAATGTGCCTTCAGGGTACGTTTACATGACAGCGGTGAACTAAATTTTGCATACAGATGACAAGATCTCCAAGATATCTCGGCTTAATCCTTTATCCTAGTTTTGTGCAATAGGCCCCAGTGTACAAATGATTGTGCTTGTCATAATTTAAAATAGAATCAGACACCCTGCCAAACAGCAGATCTGTACCTACAGCAGTGCATCCTTCTTCAAGGACAGCATGGGTGACCTCTAAGGACTGTTTCATTGGATTTCTCCACAGATGGTCTTCTCTGTCTCCTCTGGTATCACTCCAACTGCCGTGAAACATCAATGGTGAACACAATTTAAGGTTTGGGATCAGCATGAGGGTGAGTAATTGAGGGCTTGAGATGAAGAACCATATAACTCCATATTTTGAAATTTTGAATAATAGTTTTTTGTTTTTTACTCTGAATTATATTACTGAATTATATTATATTATTTTACTTTTTTTATGTCCCGTGTCCCGAGAAGACCTCTCGGGACACGGGCCGAAGACCTCTCTGGACTCAGGACGTGGGCCGGAGGTTCTGGAAGATCTGCTTAGCCGACTCGAGGCTCTGGAAGGTCTGCTGAGACGACACAAGGCTCTTGAAGGTCTGCTGAGATGGCATGAGGGTCTGGAAGGTCTGCTGAGATGGCACGAGGCTCTGGAAGGTCTGGTGAGACGACACGAGGCTCTGAAAGGTCTGCTGAGACGACAAAAGGCTCTGGAAGGTCTGCTGAGATGACAGAGAGGGCTCTGAAGGTCTGCTGAGATGGCACGAGGCTCTGGAAGGTCTGCTGAGACGAGACGAGGCTCTGGAATGTCTGCTGAGAAGACAAAAAGCTCTGGACTGGCAGCCATTTTGTCCAAAGACAGGTTCGGCGGCCATCTTGTCCGAGGACACAAGGTTGTTGACCATTTCTGGACGCTGGTCAGGAGCTATCACTGGGCTCTGGATAGTGACTGTGATGGCAGGAGACTTTGGACTGGCGGGTAGAGCGGGAGTGAAGTGTTCCTTCTCTGCAACTCCCACGTGAATTTATGCCACTCAACCATAGGGCATAGTCCAGAAACTCGATCAGCGACCCCTTGAGGACCATCACGGATGAGTTTCGATTGATAATAATCATTAAGTCCATAACAATAAAAGTCAATAAGAGCACAATCTGGAAAATCTATAAGGTATGCAAGTTCCAGAAAATCTTTGGTGTGATCATCAACTGGTCGATTACCTTGACGGAGTCGAATGAGGCTTACTGCTGGATCCATGAGAGGTGAAGTCTTCTGTAACGTACCGCTCTGAGACTTTGGGTTGGAGATCTAAACACAGCTTTATTAAAACGGTAGTCCACACTCCTAGTCAACCAACCGGCAAGAGGTCATAACAGGTAGGCAGTCCGATCAGGCAAACAAAACAAGGGACAGAGGCAAAAGGGTATTCCAGGACACAGGCAATAATTCCGACAAACCAAAGAGACATGAAACCAGGGATAACTTTATAATGAAAATCAGTCATTGTGTTTTCCCCCAAATCAATGACATAATTTATTAAATTGGCAGTTAAAAAAAAAAAAAAAAAAAAAAAATATATATATATATATATATATATATATATATATATATATATATATAATATTTTTTTTTTACATTTAGTAGTTTTGATCAGGACTGAGGTCAGGACTGATATTTATCTGTTACATTTTTATAGCACTTTAATATAGTGGCTGTTTTCATCCATGAGGGTAACGAAAGGGTAGTGAATTTGCCCACAGTGTATTGTTGAGTTTGTGAAAATTTTCAATACATTTTCCCAAAATATGTGTACAAATAAGATTTGTCACCAAAAATCATTCCATTTGCTGAAACACAGAGAAAGTTATGGCCAAATTAAGACTCAAAAACACCCCATAGTGGATGAAAACGTCCCCAGGGATGCATAAGTTTTGACGCAAATCGATCAGCGGTTCGAATCCACCTTTTGCCACACTCTCTAACCGAGAAACACTTATTAATAAACACGTTTTATTTCCACTTTTCTAATATTTTCTCAATTATTTTTAAAAATAAATGCCTTTCTGATCTGATATGTGATGGGAAAAGGGAGTAGAGAGAGTGTGGCAAAAGGCAGATTCGAAACTCTGATCGAGTGTCTCAAAACTTGATGACATGCACCTTACCTCTACACTACAGCCACGGTTACAGATTTGACCCATTTCTCTGTCTTTATCCCCGTCAAATGTTACTATCGATATAGCCTCTGATTTCTTACGGTCCAACTCGTCTGACGCCATTCTTCCTCTTCTTCATCTTTGCTCAGTTGTAGATTAGGGTATTATTCAGTCTTATTATGCTGCTTTCATCGTCGCTCAGATTATCTCTACAGCCGCCCAGAGCGCTGCATAAATAATTAGCCCCTTGGAGGGTGGGGCAATAACAAAAGCCAGTATGAAAATACACACAGACAAAACAAGGCGATTTCAACCTCAAAATGTACACTAAATATACCATTAATGCCATCTCAAACACGGAGAGGCTTCTTCGTGATTTCAACTAACAGATTCTGCAAAAAAGCGAAAATCGCATAATTTAAAAAAAAAAAAAAAACTTTTTTTTTCTCATTTTGCTCAAAAGTAGAGCTGCCGACTTGTGTCCCTGGTTTCCGTGACGGGTCACATTTATTAAGTTTTAATCACATTTAATAATTTTAATAAATATAATAATTTACACTCTGTTGTTATTGCATCCTGTTAGTGTACAACACTGAGGTGAAAATAGTATGTATCTTACAAAATAAAGTATAAATTACATGTAATTACTATTTACACTTATTGCAAATAACTGCTACATTTACATGGTGTAAATAGAATACATCACTCTTTTCGCTTAAGGGTTAGTTCACCCAAAAATGAAATTTATGTCACTAATGTTGTTCCTCACCCGTAAGACCTCCGTTCATCTTCGGAACACAGTTTAAGATATTTAATATTTTAGTCCCAGAGCATATGCAATCTATGCACACTTTACTGTCCATGTCCAGAAAGCTAATAAAAACATCATCGAAGTAGTCCATATGTGACATCAATTTATTGTCTTCTCTTCCGTGTTCCTCAAATAAAGAGTCAAACGGTCATGAATTTTGGATCATGCAGCTTGGATTGCGTGTCAAACTGTCAAACTGATTCATGACCGTTTGACTCTTTATTTGAGGAACACGTAAAAGAAGACAATGCTGAATAAAGTTGTAGTTTTTGTTATTTTTGGACCAATATGTATTTTCGATGCTTCAAGAGATTCTAATTAACTAACTGTTGTCACATATGGACTACTCTGATGATGTTTTTATTAGCTTTCTGGACATGGACAGTAAAGTGTGCATTGACTGCATGCTCTGGGACTAAAATATGAAATATCTTAAACTGTGTTCTGAAGATGAACGGAGGTCTTACAGGTGTGGAACGGCATTAGAGTGAGTCATTAATGACATAAATTTCATTTTTGGGTGAACTAACCCTTTAGTAATTGTATCTATCGCTAAGAAAATGGTATTTTCACTTGGTGCAATTGCCTACTGCCTGATTTCTGATTTTCAGATCGCTGAGGATCAGGTCCAGGAGACAGAGGTTAGCGGTGTGTATGAGGTCAACGACACCTTCCACTTCCTCAGCAGTGGCCTGGTTGTGTACATTATTCCTGTTGATGAAATGCATAAATGGAAATCCAATAAAATAAAACTTAGATATATAGATTGCAGCTCATCTTTCCTTTTTAGTCACACTTTTTTAACTTTGCTTTTTTTTCTAAGCCCTTTGCTCGTGTGTGTTGTTTACTCAGTTCCTCGTCCCATTTTCTACATTCCCCCCACCCCCACTTTTTAATATTTAATGTTGTTCTAAGACTTTTGTTCTTGTTTAGTTTATATATAGTTTATTCCAAACAACAATAACTTGTTAAGAAAACACCAATATATGTTTGAAAGTGTTGTCTTCTCCAGCATCCATATCTCATCCATCCTTCCTCTAACATCCATATCTTCAGATGTCACTTTTAAGATTAACCAAAGTCTTACAGGTTTGAAAAGACATCAGGGCAGGTAAATGGTGACGTATTCCTTTAAGCAACAGGGAATCATATATACACACATACAAAAAAAATGTCATGTTTAAAACAAAAAAATATTAATTAGCTATTAATTAAGTTATTATTAATCCCCTGTGAGCTGGATTAAACTAGTTCAGACACTGCTTCTGTATTTCCTCAGCATTCCAAAGATGAATTTTGATTAATTCATCAGCTCAATTTAATTTATTGATTAAATGTAAGAATCTGACACACAAGATAATGCATACATCTAGCAGTCATTATGAAAGACTCAATTTACTGAAAGATTGAAGCTGTTGTTATTATTGCAGCAACTTTCTTGTAACTCAAAAACAGCATTGTCGTTTATTGCTGGTGGTGATATTGTAATGATTGTCGATTAAAATAATACAGTAAATGTTTTTGTCTGGGCTCATTCTTTTATGCTGCACAGACAAAAACTGTGATATAAATATTAAATTATAGACTAAATATACATTAGCTACAGTGTCTATATTGTAACATATTTAGTTTTGCTTTTTAGACAAATCTCATACTTTTCATTATATTTTTAATTATAAGTTCTCAACACATAATTAGATAACATTAATGTATATATGTATTTCATACCAATAATTAAACTGATTTATTCTGACATCTCTTCAATTATTTTTATATTGTACATTTCTATGCGTGTTATTTTGGACGGGGACGGCTGAACGGGACTTTTATTTTGTCGATATGACGCCACAAGGGTGCGACGCGCTTCTGCATCTGTTGTGATTCGGGTGAAGAAAGGTTTGTGTTCCTAAATATTTAAAGTGTTTAAATCAATGCAAACTGTTCGGGCAGATTAACGAATTTTAGATTTTAAAAGCAATGTAAAATAACTTCATATTCGTTTAATGTAAGAGTGTAACACTTTATCTACCATGAACGTCATCATGAGTAAAGCGAACCCACACGAGTAACTGAAAATATGCTCGGTGAGTTTATGGTAAACACGAATTCTCTCAAAGCCAAGTAGTGATGGAGAAACAGTTGAGCCTTTTGAAACTCCCGAGTCAATTGAACCATAGAGATAATCCATGGATTGAACCAAATGTTTTGCAAAGCGTACGTAGATGCCTCATTAGCAGGGACGTGCAGAGAGTTCTTCAAAATAAAAAAAGGCGCAATATGTAAAAATATGTATGTGTATGTATGTGTCTCTTATGCTCATCAAGCCTGCATTTATTTAATAATAAATACATTAAAAAGTAGTAGCCTAATAATGTGAAATAATATTACATTGTGTTATTTTTAACTGTTTGTTTATGAAAATAATCTTGAGAAGAGTATCACAGCAGATTATAAAAAATATTAAACAGCCCAACTGATTCCAACATTGACATAATTTTAGAATGATTTGTGAGGATCATATGACACTGAAGACTGGAGTAATAATGATAAATTCAGCTTCGATCAGAGAAATGAATTATATTTTAAAGAATATTAAAATAGAAAGCCATTATTTTAATAATATTTCACAATATTGCTGTTTTTGATCAAATACATGCAGGCTTGATGAGCATAAGAGATTTCTTTCATAATGCTGCATACTTATCAAAAATGGTAAATAAAGTCCTTTCGCGTAACTATTTCACCTGCCTACACTTCATATAATACTCCTGTAGGTACCGATGACAAACTTATCAAATAGTAAACAGTATATCAATATACATAAATACAAGTAACACTAACGTTACTTGCCAATAATGCGACTTTTGGTGCTGCATGGTTTTGTGCAGTTCTTTGTTTGTCAGTTAACCTTCATTTTGTCAGCGATGCAATTTGATAAATAAAAAAATTGACAAACCGCAGGAAACGTTTGTCCGTCTGTCCATGTAATTTTTAACCGATTTATGATTTAGAACAGAAAATTACTGCTCCACTTTACATTGGCCATTGAAATTTAAACTTGTTTTGCCAGATCGCGATTAGTTGGTGTAACATTATTATACAGGGCAAACGGCGATTTGATTAATTATGTCATATTTTTAGATATATAATATAGATATATAAGCTAACACATTAGCTTTGATTATTGATGAACGTTTTTTTTGGTTTATCTCGAAAGCCGATAGGGAAAATGTTATAATGTATAAAACAAATTGGTTTAAATCATGCTTTGGGCAACAGTTGAATGATTTCAGCAAATAAGCAGTTTGATTAAATTGCTGAAACTAATGAAAATTTGAAAGATTAAGTTTAAGATTGATAGGATATATATTTTGTGTGCAGTTTTATGAAAAAGTATATATTTTGTTATTATTATGAAAAAAAGTATTTGTGAAAAAACAGTGGCTTAGTGGGTAATACTGTTACCTCACAATATTCTTTCTATCTATCTATCTATCTATCTATCTATCTATCTATCTATCTATCTATCTATCTATCTATCTATCCATCTATCTATCTATCTATCTATCTATCTATCTATCTATCTATCTATCTATCTATCTATCTATCTATCTATCTATCTATCTATCTATCTATCTATCTATCTATCCATCCATCCATCCATCCATCCATCCATCCATCCATCCATCCATCCATCCATCCATCCATCCATCCATCCATCCATCCATCCATCCATCCATCCATCCATCCATCCATCCATCCATCCATCCATCCATCCATCTATCTATCTATCTATCTATCTATCTATCTATCTATCTATCTATCTATCTATCTATCTATCCATCTATCTATCTATCTATCTTTCTTATATATACAGTTGTGTTAAAAATTATTCAACCCCCACTGAAATTGATTGTTTTGGTCGGTTTGACATTGATTTTGATTATTCAGTCATCCTGCAATTAAATTATTAAATCAACTAGGCACGTGTAGGTCAGACAAATATAACAAAACATTTATAATGAAATAATCACAAATGTCTTTTCTGAGCTCACATCATTATCAGTTTTATTCAACCCCCAAGTGACATTCAATCTTAGTACTTAGTACAACATCCTTTTAAAGTTATAACGGCTTTTAAACGTGAAGCATAGCTTGACACAAGTGTCTTGCAGCGATCTACGGGTATCTTCGCCCATTCATCATGGGCAAAAGCCTCCAGTTCAGTCACATTCTTAGGCTTGCGCACTGCAACTGCTTTCTTTAAGTCCCACCAGAGGTTTAGCCTGACGTGGTCATACTCAATTCTAGTCAGAATATGGGTCTGAAACCGCTCCATTGGGCTGCGATTATTGAAACACGCCTCATAATCGCAGCCCAATGGAGCAAACCAATCAGAGCAACGAAGCGACGCATTGTCAAATGTCAACAGACAGAGCTCAACTACACTTTTTTTCTGCGGTTGTTTTCTATGTCCAAGGGTTGAAGCGACTATTATGTGATATTTAGACCCATAAGTGCGAATTTTAGCAGGCAACCTTGCCAAAATAACACACATTTTACCCCCCAAACACCATTTTTTCCCCCAGAGAACCCCCCGAGAAGCTATTGTTTAGGGCTAGTAGTTGGCGGATTTTGTTGTAAAAACTTGGCAACCCTGTCTGCACACGCGCTGGAATAAACAAACTTTGCCAGTGTTGTAAAAAAAATAAAAGAATTTATTGATACACAGAGTACTTACCCAACATGATCATCATCTTTGAGAGAAATTATGAAGGTGAATGCATACAAACAAGCTCTCCGTTTAGGATTCGAGTAAATATAATCCAAGCTCCTTTGATGACGTGCATGATTACGTTACTGTTGATCATCTGTCCGTCATCGTCTAAAGCCCGCCCTGATTTCATTGGTCCGAACAGAAACTGTAAGATAATTACTCCTCTATGGAGCGATGCCAGACCGAATTGCCTGACCTAAAAATGTTGTGGGCGGGGTAGGGCTGGACGATATGGCCAAAATTTATATCACGATATATTTCGTAATTTCGGTCGATACAATATAATTTCGATATCGATATGAACTATATAAAAGCTTTAGAAAAACTACCAAGAACCGCCACAAAGGATGTCTGTACCTACAAACTTCTGAAAAAATAATTTGCCAAGTCTATGAAACCTCCTCCTATAAAACTATATAATATTTTAGAAATAAAAACGGTACAAATAAATTAATGTTCACCTTTTATTTGCATTTAGCCTTTATACGAATAAGAAATGTGAAATCACCGTCAAATAAACATAACTCTCACTTCGCAGACGCAGTTAATTGAGCATTTTCTTTTAAGTTTTAAATTTCAGTGAAGAACGATTCATAGCGCTATATTCTCCTTTTATGCAAAACTATAGACCTTTATCTACTGATGCACAAAAAATAAATAAAAGAAGACTCAATTCAGTGGCCTATTTGTGCTCTGTTTGAGATGAGTGCACGCTGCTTTTTGCAAGGCTTTAAACACGAGCAAATGATACATTTTCGTGAAGCCATGTCTGACCGTCTTTCACAAGCTTTGAAAGGTAATTTAAACGAGAATGAACGCGTTGGTGTTAATAGGCCCTACATGTCATTGTGTGCAAATGTGGAAAGTATTAAAACAAATGTGCCACTTGCCTCTTACACAATAGTCTACATGGAATATTTGTAACGCTTGTCATCGTATTGTTAGACATTAGATTGATGCATCTATGTCGATGTATTGTTACACCCCTAGTCAGCACTAGAGGATGGATACCCGACCCGAGCCCGACGGGTTCCGACGGTACCCGACGGGTCGGGCCGGGTTCGGACAGATATTTAGAAATGACGTTCGGGTTCGGGTCGGGCTCGGTCACGTCAGCGCGATAAGGCATTGAACCTTTTAAATTTAAAACTGCTTATTATGCAAGTAGCCAATGGGCCTGTTAAACTTGATGCAATGGTTTGTTTCTGTGACTAAAATAAATGTAAAATATTACCCTAACATCCGTCTTCCAGCATGCAGAAATGTGTTTATGTCGCCGTGACAACAACGCGCAACACGTGCGTGCATATCGCCCGCGGCATCCCTGTCATTCCAGTGAGCGCAACTTCAGCGCTGCTGGCAGCAGGACAGCCTTGAAGCCATCCACAGTTGATGCAATCCTTTTTCTGCATAAAACCTCGATTAGCCTAAACTTTGATGGATAGATTATGTAAATAGATCCCATGTTGCAGTTTAGGAACCATACAGTTTGAGAAAATTGGTAAGATGACTTTCATTTCAATAAGCATGTCAATTGTGTTACGTTAATGTTTTGTTCTGTTAGCTTGGGCCATTTTTAGCAGACCTTTGTTCATTTAATTTCAGTTGGCTATTTGATTGGGCTCTGTGTGAGGTTTGATGCCCCATGCGCGTGCTGATGCGCTCGTCTGTAACGTTAAACATTTCAGAATGCCTTCCTTACAGTTGCTTAATAAAAGCGGACTTTCCACACAAACAAACGTGCGTGTCATTAGTATATGAGGGGGGAAAAAATAGATTTTAACTGTCGGGCTCGGGTCGGGCTCGGACATAAATATTTTAATGCCTGTCGGGCTCGGGTCGGGTTCGGTTACTTGTCTGTCGGACGCGGGTCGGGCTCGGACAGAAAAATGCGGCCCGATCCGCACTCTAGTCAGCACCTCTCCAGCACATTTTGCAGCACACACACTGAAACCTGAAGTTTAATATCAGATCTTAAGCCCCATTCGCACGGGACTAGTATTATCTGGGGACCTCTGGTGATTTGTAATAATTGCAGAGAATGTCTGTGATCTTAATCCCGTGCGAATCGGCCATGTCTGTAATTTGTAAAGTAAAAATTCCCCCGCAAATTAATTACCTACCATATTTCGCCAAACACCGAGGTCCTGTGATAATATTAGTCCCGCGCGAATTGACATCTCTGTGATTTGGCCAGGATTAGGCGGATTGTATATAATTTTTGCAAGCTTTTTTTTCTTCCTGTGAGCATTTCTATCTTTATCTTTCACGAATAATAAAGTCTGCATTCATAATGCACCGTTATGAATTCCCGTGCAGCCGCGCCCACACAGATTATACTTTCACTTTAGAATGAGTATCAATTTGGGAGTAATCTGATTGAATGGTGTGTTTAATATTAACACCAATACTGTTCTTAATGAAAAACAGAACAGTAGCCTACAGTACAATGACAAGCTTGTTTAAATAGCCACTTTTGCATTTGAAACTGAATCTTCTGCCGTATATCGTCAGCTTCTCACTCGTGATAAATTAAATCTGATTCCTGCCGCTGGTCTGAGCTCAGTTCATGGCGTCTGTTCGCTAACTGAACGAAATTATGTTTATTTATTAGGCTACTGTAAAATAATCAAAACAATATCGATTCTTGTTTATGATTTCATACAGCTATATCTATAACGAAGTCTATCATATCCGGGAGCAGTCAGTAAATTCAAGTAAAATCACAGGCTTTGCTTATCCCGTGCGAATGCGCCACGCAAAACTCAGATGTGGAGGAGTCATTTCTAAATCACAGAGGTCCTTAGATAATACTAATCCCGTGTGAATAGTGCTATAGGTAGCCGAACCACTTCCACGCCACTAAAGAAAGTTAGTCTTTCTTCTCTTATCAACTATTTCTTTCTCCTTACTTGTGGAAGCTCGTCCAGTCACATTTGTATTAGTCAGGGAAACTCTTTTTGTAGCTAAAACTTGCCGAGCACTGGCTGCGTGTCTGTGGTCCACGTCATCGCGCAAGTAGCCAATCTGCTCTTTCTGACGGCTGCGCCCTGAACGTCAGTCAGTGAGGAATGCTGTAATGTATATGTCGAAATATCGGAAATGGGTTTAAAAATCATATCACCGTTATTGAAAAAAATTATATCGCGATATATATTGATATTGAATTATTGTCCAGCCTTAGGGCGGGGCTAAGTTCGGCTGGCATCCAGGCTACCAGAGGTTCTCAGTCGGATTTAAGTCTGGTGACTGCGATGGCTACTTAAAAATGTTCCAGCCTTTAATCTGCAACCAATGCTCTAGTGGACTTGGAGGTATGCTTGGGATCATTGTCCTGTTGAAAGGTTCAACCTCAGGTTTGTGACAGACTGCATCACATTGTCATCCATTATCTCCTGGTACTGAAGAGAATTCATGGTACCTTTCACACGCTGAAGCTTCCCAGTACCTGCAGAAGCAAAACAGCCCTAAAGTATGATTGACCCCCCGCCATGCTTCACAGTAGGCAAGGTGTTCTTTTCTTCATAGGCCTTGTTCTTCCTCCTCCAAACATAGCGTTGATCCATGGGCCCAAACAGTTCTAATTTTGTTTCATCAGTCCACAGAACACTGTCCCAAAACGTCTGTGGTTTGTCCACATGACTTTTGGCATACTGCAGTCGACTCTTCTTATTCTTTGGAGACTGCAAGGGAGTTCTGGCATGGAGGCCTTCATTACGCAGGGTTGCGCCATATTGTCTGAGCAGAAACTTCAGTACCCACATCTCACAAATCTTTTCTCAGTTCCTCAGCAGTCACACGGGGACATTTCTCCATTCAACGCTTCAGGTAGCACACAGCAGTCGAAGTCAGCATCTTTCTGTCACGACCAGGTAGCGTTTCAACAGTGCCCTTTGCCTTGAATTTGCGAATGATGCTTCCTATGGTGTCTCTTGGTATGTTTAACATCTTTGCAATCTTCTTATAGCCATTGCCCTTCCTGTGAAGAGTAATCACCTCTTCTCTTGAATTCCTGGACCATTCTCTTGACTTCACCATGTTTGTAACCACACCAGTAAATGTCTAGAAGGAGCTGAGTATCACAGTCATTTTAAAGCTGCCTAATTGGTGCTTATTAGGCAAAATTTATTTGCCTCAAACTCTCTTTGCAGAACACAATCCTTGCTCCCTCGGTCTCTCCAACAATTTACTCCACCATAATCTTTTTCTCCACAAATCAGCGCACCGACAATTTGGAGCAAACTTTGTGCAGTTTATCATTTTTAATAACAATTCCAAGTGTCGCGTGAGAACTCTGGTCTGACACACGTGTGATCTCGCGTTGTTTACTTGTCACGTCGCACGTGTAGTTGGGAAACATAGTTTGCACACCGGAGAGAGAGAGAGAGAGAGAGAGAGAGAGAGAGAGAGAGAGAGAGAGAGAGAGAGAGAGAGAGAGAGAGAGAGAGAGTTGTCGGCGATTGTTCCTACTGAATGCAGTGTGAACTCATCTGTCGTCGATCCATCGGTCAGTGTGAACACAGCAGTTAATGAATTATACCCCAGCTGGTCATGCAGTGTGAAAAGAGCAGTGACCCGACGAGTTTGAAAATCGTGCTGTCTGAACTAGGCTTAAAATAGATGACAGGTTATTTTGCCTATGTTTTCAAACGACTGAGGATATAAGTTATTGTTACATTATGTTGTTAATAAATGTTTTAAATTTGACAATATGTGGTACATTGCGAAGAAAGGTCATATATTATTTTGCATAAAAGTCTAGTCTAAAAATGGCATAGCAACCTGTGCTTTAAAAAAATACATGTAAAAATCGATAATCGAATTGAACTGTGACCTTTGGGGATTTGGAGAATCGTGACACCCCTAATTGAGACTCAGAGATTTAGATTTGAGTGTTTTTAGTCTAATCAGATTATTTAAGCCCATTAACTCTCTGACTCTTACCGGTGACTGAACTTCTGAACTAGAGCTGACTGAGACTCTCAGAGATTTAGTTTTCTTTCTGTTAATTATCCTTATCTTAAACAGGACACACAGGAAAACTTTTGTTGAAGCAACTGAGATCCTGTGACACTATAAAGATGGCGTTTATCATAGAGGAGACTGAAGACATGAAGATTGAAGAAACATTTCGAGTGGAAACTGAAGAAACGGAGGAACAAACAGGTTGGTTCTCCTTTGAACATTTATTTTGAATAAAGTATACTATAAGGGATTTATTTTTTCTTCTTATCTATATCAAACTAAATATAAACAGACCTGAACTTAAACTGTGTTAAATGAGTCTAGAAAACACTCTCCCACCTATGTAATGAACACAGAGATATTAGTCCAGTCCGAGTTGGTACATGAAATCACAGATGTCGGGTCATAAGAATTTTAACTCAAACTTGCTTAGAAACCTAGTTCCGTACAAATAGGAATTATGTTGTCAAAAAAACAAGACAGTCCCATGAAAGTTGGCAGTTTCCAGACCAAGAGAAATGGTTTATTATGAACCAGTCCCAAATTATTAGCGATCGGTCTAAAATAATAAATTTCTCGGACGAAATGATAAGGGTTTTTGTAACTGCCAGCTTTCTTGGACTGTCTTGTTTTTTGTGTTTTTTTCTTTTCTTTAGATGTGTCCTAATAAAAGCAAATGGTTAACAACCTTGAGAATAGATTCTGAAATAATAGGTAACTCTTATTTGGGTATAGGATTTAGGATACATGTTGGATTTAATTAAGTATTGTGATGTCTTTCTTTGTCATTAAACTAGTGTTAATTTGCATTAATCTCTTCTTTTTTTAGACATGATTCAACTGAAAGAAAAAAGTGAAGAATTGAATGAAATGGAAGAGAAAGATCAGTATGATAAACATCATGATTTCATGACTGGAAAAAAATCCACACAAACTGAAAAGACTTCGTCACAAAACATAACATCTCTGAAAACCACATCTAACGATATTTTCATCTGCCATCTGTGTGGAAAGAGTTTAACTCAAAAACAAAACCTTAAGGTTCACATCAGAACTCACAGCGGAGAGAAGCCTTTCAACTGCCAACAGTGTGAACAGAGTTTTATACGTAAAGAAAGTCTCATTTGTCACATGAGAGTTCACACTGGAGAGAAGCCTTACACCTGCTCTCAGTGTGAACAGAGTTTTGCACATAAAAGTAACCTTAATGCTCACATGAGAGTTCACACAGGAGAGAAGCCTCACACCTGCAAACTTTGTGGAAGGAGCTATTCACGAAAAGAATGTCTTAATGCTCACATGAGAGGTCACACTGGGGAGAAGCCTCACATCTGCAAACTTTGTGGGAGGAGCTATTCACGAAAAGCATATCTTAAGGCTCACATGAGAGCTCACAGTGGAGAGAAGCCTCACATCTGCAAACTTTGTGGGAGGAGCTATTCACGAAAAGAATGTCTTAATACTCACATGAGAGTTCACATGGGAAAGAAGCCATTCATATGTGATCAGTGTGGAAAGAGTTTCAGATGTAAAGTAAACCTCAATCGGCACGTGAAGATTCACTTAAGAGAGAGACGTTTTACGTGTCATCAGTGTGATAGGATTTTCCCAGACCAAAATCGTCTTAAGAATCATGTAATGACAACGCACACCAGAGAGAAGCATTTAATGTGACTTCACTGTGGAAAGAGGTTCACATGAGAGTGCACACTGAAGAGACCTGAAACAAATTCATTCTGGAAATACATATTTTTTCATCGCACTTATAATAAAAAGTCATGCAGTTGTGAGACCCTTGAATTTACTACATTTTTGACTACATACCATGAGTATTACTTTATAGGCATTTTCGTTAAACATATTTCTGTCATTACAAGTAACGAAATCCCTTTTGTTATTTTTACAATAATACCTACATCATGTAGTGCGAACGTTTAATTACAATAGATATCGCAAAGGCTTTCAGAATTGACTCTGGATCTGGCGGTAGCACATTTAGAATAGCTTCGCATAGTTTGTTGATTCTGATTTGTCTTTTTTTTCCGAGATGCTAATAGGCTGAAGACTTTTGATATTTTTCCTATTTAAGACTTGACACTTCTGTGGTTACATTGTGTACTAAGACCGATGGACAATGAAAATTTTGTGATTTTCTAGACCGATCTGGCAAGGAACTATACTCTCATTCTTGCGTAATAATCAAGGAATTTTACTGCTGTACCGTGGGCCAGACCCGGGGATTGGCTGTATGAATTTAAAAGCAGGGAATTAAAAATTAGCCTATTTTCAAACTAGTGGCGTGTTCCTTTTAACATTGTCATCAGTTAAACCAAAACACCAGTATAATTTGTACCCCCAGAAGTCCAGCCAGAGTGGTGCCAAATTGTATTCTCTACTGGTAGTTTAATGCTGATTTATATCTCATTTCATCTCTTGTTGAAAAGCATTTATATCAACGTGCAGCGTGGAACATATTAAAGGTGGGATAAGCGATATCTCTAAGTCATTGCTGAACATTGTTGATATTTGAAATCAACCTAAATAAACACGCCCCTTTCTTCATTGCTCTGCCGCCAAAGCTCACTCTCCAGTATTAACCACCTTGCTCCAAGCAAGAGTTTGTTGTTAGTTGCCAACAGCACAGCAGCTCCAGACAAACATCGACACTCAAAACCAATCCTGTCCTGATTTAATTGGTTACAATCTTGCACGTTTCTTCTGGTTTAGGCAACCTTTCAAAGCGTACTAAAATGTATTTACACATATTATTGATGAACGCGATGTTTATGTTGCGACCCTGCTTGGAGAATTCATCAGCAGGTAAACTGAGAGAAAGCCCACTTTTGGAAGAGTGTGAAAGCAAAGTCGCAAAAGGTTATTTTTCTGAATGCTGTATGTTATAGCCTAGTGTTATGTTATAAAGGCTTGATTTATTCATTTATTTCGTTTCATTTTCTTAACAATTAAGATGCTGTATGTGTTAATCTAGTCTAATTGAAGTGTGCGTCTCTCCCCCGACTTTCCCAAAACAAAAACATTGTTCAAAAATTATCACTGAAAACCATGTGCAGCCCATGTTCTGAACACAATTCTGAAATATACGTTCAGTGGATCTGACATTAAGGAGGTAACAGAGATGATTGACGCGTGCAAGGGCATTGTCAAATATCTTTAAAAAAGCCAGTGCAAGCACAGTTCCCAGATGGCTTAGTCCAAGAGTGTGAGACTCTTTGGAATAGCAAAATTGACATGCTCAAATCTGAGCAAGCAATACAGGGAAATTAACGAGCTACTCGAAAGTAGGGGGCAGTCAGAGCGCATGGAAGACCTATTTTAAAACACGCTCACAACCATGATAGATTTCTTGGAGCCAGCCTTGCTTTCAAGAAAGCATCTGAAGAGTTGCAGGGAGAGGACTACCTGACAGTACATTTAGTGATGCTGTGGTTTTACAATCTGGGCGCACACTGCCAACCAGTTTTTGGAGACCCTGAGTACATGGCTTTGCTCCGTACGCGTGCACTTGCACTACTCCATCAAAAGTTAATCCTCACAGACACGCACAAAATTGCCCTCTTCCTCTGCCCCCACTACAAAAGTCTCAAAAAAATGGCCGAGACTGAAAGAAAAAAATCTCCACAGAATCATTGGCAACCTCATGTACCCTGTGTCTTTTGAAGCCACACACTCTCCTGACACGTCAAGCACTTCAGCACCACGGACATCTACAGCCGAGGGTAAGTGGCTGCGTTATAAATGATGACTCGCAGCAGTAAATAGTCACGCCTGAAACATCCTCCCATCTGATGTTTTTGTGTTGCTGTTTTTACTGCGCCGAGTCGAAGTACTCTCAGAAGTGCTATTCCGCCATACATTATAGGACTCCTTTTTAATCCGCTTAGAAAAGCGCCATGTTATATTTTATGTCACCATACTAGGTCGTTCAACTATTCGTGTAACTGTATTTAAAAAGGGAAAATGTGGAAGTGTTTGGTTGCTTCCAACTTGATCTCTGTTTGGTACCAAAGTGAATGAACTGGGTTTAGTGGGTTAAACTAAATGCTGTCAGAATGTCACTGTGCGTCAGAGCGAGTAAGTGTAGGCATTGAGACGAGAGAGGTATGTGTCAACTCGTTTTAGTTAAGGGAATAACATTGTTTAATATGGTGTATTTCTGTGTCAAAAATACTCCTTCCGGTTTCTCAAGTTTCTGAGTTTTTTTCGAGTATGGGTCCGCTTGACGTCGACAGAGCGGAAGGTCCTTGTATGGGCCGTACGGGCTATTCTTCTTGAAGGATGCGAGAGAGCAAATGCACGCCCATAAACACTGCACTCAAGCTGCAGATCCACTCGTCTGAGCGACACTTCTGTCGCGCCGCGCTCCACTTTACTCCTATGGCTGACGTCAAGCGACTTCAATGCGTCCGCATAGCATTCCGGGAAGGCAGCGCTGCATTTGAACCGATTTGAACGCAGAAATGACGAAAAGCGTCACAACATCACACTTCAGTCGTGTCTCAAAAGTGGATCTCCACGGTCACTGCCGTCACAGGACTTCACGAAATCAACACTGTTACCAAAGAAGTGTGTTTTTTGATGGAGCGGTCCCAACGATAAAGGTTCCCGATTGTGCTTTGGAAGCAGGCGGTGAGTAAAATGCTTCAAATGTCTGTTGTTGGCTATCGTCGCGTAAGTAAACATCAGTAAACAACACGATCGTGTATAACGTTAGTTAATTTATCAATGGAGCATGCGATCTATGGTGTGTGTTTAAATACATTTGTTTAGCTGACCAATATATGTGTCAGCATTTTTATTGTAAAACCACCCCAAACATAAACCTAGTGGTCGTTCTCACAAAGCGTGCTTCTTCATTCAAACGCGCTAACGGACTCCATTGTTGTTCTATGTATAACGTTACACTAGTCTGACGTGCAAAAATGTTTTGCTTGCTACTGCTAAGGTTTAGTCACATTCAATAGTCCATAAACCGAATCATGTCCTCATAAACTGCAAGTAAACAAGCGCAAATGTTGACAGGCCACTAAATACAGTACATACCACATAGACGGACGTCCTGCTATTGTTGCTTCTCCTGATCAATTTATTTCAGCCTACATATCTGAATTTGGATCATATATGTATTAGTTGAATCTGATTGATAGCCATGGTTTATTAGAGTAACGTTTTCTTCTCCGTGCTTGAGGACGTCACCGCTTTGTGCGCGCTCATCATTCTTTAGCTCCGCCCACACGATACGCCTCCAGCCGCTCGTTTTTTTCGGAAAGACTCGGTACAGCCTATATTTCTTTTATAAGTATAATAAAGATATGAAGGATGCAATACTACTCTATAGGTACTCAAGATTGACATGAGATTGACTGAAACTGAGTGTTTCAAGGGAGATTGATTGGAAGCTTCTTGCAAACGACTTTTTGTCCAAATAATCCTCAACTGTGTGGTGTCATTACTGGATTATTTTACTGCTCCCGATTGCGTCGGATATATTCTTTTTTAGAATATATATATATATATATATATATATATATATATATATATATATATATATATATATATATATATAAATATATAAACAAACTTCTGCCAGGAGAACCAGCTGATGACATTAGTCTTATGAGTCTCCGTGAGATCTCGTCTCACTGTAAAACTGTCTAGAGGTGTGTGGTCTCACAGTCTGGACAAATTTTCTAGTGTGTGCTTTCAGACGATTTTAATGCTAAAAATCAGTTGAAACTGTCCTTATGTCCCAGGCCTTAAACAGTTAGCTCACCCAAAAATGAAAATGTTATGTTTTTCTGCTTACCCCCAGGGCATCCAAGATGTAGGTGTGTTTGTTTCTTCAGTAGAACACAAATTAATATTTTTAACTCCAACAGTTGCTTGTATAATGGATGTCAATGGGGTGTTTTCTATGACAGTCCCTATAATACAGACATACGAATCCATATTAAACCCTGTTGCTCATGACGACACAGTGATGTCTTAAGATATGAAACAATAGGTTTCTGCGAGAAACTGAATGGTATGTGTTATTTTGAAAGTAATGGCATTGGGAATACCAGATTAGATTCGTCTGATATGAGGTAAAAAAATACAAATACTGATCGTTTTATGTCTTAAGACATCAATGTGTCGCCACGAGCCACAGGGTTTCATATGGATTTGTATGTCTATGTATTTTTTACTCTCAGTTACTGGCATTGAAAACCCCATTGACATGCATTATACGGCAACAGTTGGAGTTAAAAATCATCATTTGTGTTCTACTGAAGAAACAATCACACCTACATCTAAGATGCCTTGGGATAAACATCAACATTTTCATTTTTGGGTGAACTAACCCTTTAAAGCTGCACTATGTATTTTTTCCGTTTGCTAGAGATCGCCCATTCAAAACAAAGGCATAGTTTGATGATGCCAAGTTTGAGAGCAGAATCTTGGGACATGTGGTCTTCACTTCAAAGCCAGTAGAAAATAATTATTAATGTTACTGTAGTATGACAGCGTCAACAAGTGACACGTCTATAGAAACGTGCATCAGATTAACTGACATATGTGGAAATTTACCATGACTGTGCATTATCTCTGAGCCAATCAGAACCATCCACATTGCAGTAATGACGTGGATAAGACCTTAAAAACAGTATAACTGTTGGGACAATTCTATGTACGATAGGGTGGGGCAACGAGAGGTGTGAGAGGGAGTGCGGCATACGAACTCCTTGTGAGACTTGAAGCTGGTTTTTGCTTTTGAAATGGCAAACTATTCTTAAATAAATTTTTCTTTCAATTAATTACACTCCTGACACTTTGTCTTCATTTCTTCACTACTGGTCCTGGGTCATAAGCTGTTAACCCCTAACACTGCTAAGAGTAAAGCGTTTCTTGCAGAATAAAATCAGAAACCAAGGGTAACGCAGATATGACGCAATTGACAGGCGACTCACTCAGACGTCCCGGCTCCTTGGTTAAAATAGCAATTTTCTCACAATTTACAAATAGTTGGAAACATTTGGGATATTGTAAGAACTCAAATGAACAAAATATATATCACTGACCTAGTGGTTTTTGGATAGTTTACTGCAAAAATACTACATGGTGCATGGTGCAATTAACTGAGACTTCTTACAGCACTTTCACGTTTTTGCCATTGCATGTTTCGTTGCTTCTAGTGCTCTCTCTTTTTTGTAAGTCGCTTCGGATAAAAGCATCTGCTAAATGATAAAATGTAAATGTATTCCTCCATGTAAAGATTTGTTAGTGTATATAGTTCTTTGTATATATATATATTTTTTGATCTGTTTGTTTCCCCCGACATCAATTACCCGGAAGCAATACCTTGCATCCACAACAGCAAGGAGAACTAAAGAAAAAGTTCCCTTGTAGTTGTGGAACTGGGATCCAGTGTCTGGGGATGCCTTTATCAGGATTTGCTTGCTGTCTAGTGCTCCACCTCTCCTCAAAACCCTCTGCAATGGACCTCCATTCATCAGTGGAGGGCACAGCCATGAATTCATCCACTGAGCAGTCCCAGATTGCAGTCACCACGTCTGGGACAACCTTGCAGACTGTGGAGACACCAACACGGAAGCTGTTGGCAATGTTTCGGAAGAAGTCTCCAGTGGCAAGATATCTGAAAGAGAAATATATATATATATATATATATATATATATATATATATATATATATATATATATATATATAATACTGGTGTTTGTGAGATTTTTTTTAACCTTTAATTAACCAGGCAAGTTACTTAAGAACAAGTTCTTATTTTCAACAACAGCCTGGCAATCTGTTTTTGTTTTATTTATAGTTAAATAACAAAAAGCTTGATAAAATGCCCTTAATACTTTACCTTTATTTAAGTATTTGTTCTGATACATATATATATATATATATATTTAAATATTATAATATGGCACTTACCTGCACAATTCAAACCCCACTTTGTATTGCAACATTTCCAAATTTCATACATTTTCCATTTCAATAAACACATGAATAATAATAATTACAACAATAATCATTAAACATCCATTTCATTAAAGTGCTGTATTGTAACTGTGTGTTCAGAAGAGTGAAAGTGAGAAGACTATATAGTTCTAAATATTATATAACTATATGTTCACAATTACTTGTAATCACACAGAATATTAAATTATTTACTGACCGGAGAAAGATGGACAGGCGCTCTGCAGGTTGAATACACGCCTGTAATTAGCGTCCTGGAGGGAAATCCTCCCACCGACACGGGACAACAGGTCATCGAACTGGGACCCCCTCAGTCTGAAGTACCGCTGAAAGCAGCCGTCATCCAGGCGCAGGTTCTGGAGGAGTTGATGAAACTCACCAAGCTGGGTGCGACTCTGAAGGATCTGATGGACCCAGGCCCAGCACCAAACAAGTCTACACCATTTTTACAAATTTCCATAGAAAATAAAACACAGCTACCTTCTCAACAAAATCCATGTCAGCCATTTCCATTTCGCAATGAGACGAGCCATCTGGCAGAAGCCACTCCCATGGTGCAAATTCACATCTGTTGTGTAGTGAAAGTCACACGTGAATGAAGCGCATAAACTAAAAATGTTTAAGTGCCCAACTTTGCACGAATAGTGCAATTTAATCGTACTTATTTATATCTGGTGTAAACACCCCATCAGTATTTCCCTTAAATGCTTAAGTTTCCCTTAAGTTCTGTTATGCATTGTAACAAAGTCCTCAGTAACCATTACACCTTAAAAAAATATAAGGAACCAAAACAGCTCCTTTAAATTTCAAGTGCGATGGCTGATTTCATGCTCATTGAAGAGGAAGAAGTACTTATGTGCATTTTTAATTATTGAAATAGTCCATTGGAGACTATGAACGATACCGAATTATTGAGGGAATATAGGTTTGACCGTCAGCCAGTCCTTTGTCTCACCACAATGCAAGAGCCTGACATTGAGCACCAAACACGACCAAGTCGAGCACTCCCGGGACTGCTTCAAGTTAATTGCTTTGTGTTTTTTTAATTAGATGCTGTAGAAAAGGAATATGTTAATAATATAATTCCATTCCTAATTTAGAAATCTCCAACTCTGCTTTCCTCTTCAGCAGCAAAAGAACTTGTCTTTGAAGTTCAGTGAGCCAGATGTTACACTGCCCTCTCTCCTATGATGTGTGAATACAGAACAAATAGGCTAAAACTAAATAAATTATATTAAAGATGCAGTTTTGTTTTTACTCATTATCGAATGTGACACAGCTGTCAGTAATAATGTTGCTTACCTCGCAGAAAAGCTGGAAGTGGGGCTTGTCGCTCCTGGAATTTTTTTCCAGTTTGGGTTGGGTAGGCTGAAAAATATATATAATATATACAAAATGCGTTGGCGTGTTTATCTGCATTATTTTACCTGCTTCCTGAGCTGCTTTGAGGCACCTCAGCAATACCGACTAGAGTCTTTCCCTAATATTTCTTGTACCAATTTCGATGTCTCAGAAAGATTTTGTGGGGGTGGGCCTTCTCCATTACACAATAAAACACGTGTTAAAACTGCATTAAACCAAGCTTGCTACTTTTTAGAATATCCATTCAGTCAATTTAGCCAGAATATAACTCACCGATTTTCCCAGATTCCTTTTTATAATTGTTAATTCTTTTCTTGAGCTCAAAACTACATTTACATACTTCTTCATGACATCTACTGTGGGCTAGACAGCAATATTGCTTGAGTAAATTTTTTTCAGTTATCTCCTGCCAGGCTTTCACCTTATGTACGAGTGACTGATGGATTATATCGACTTTTAGAAAGTGTTTTTTCCTTTTACAGTATTCTTCTAAAAGAATGGCCTGTTTGTCCTCAGTCCAGTTTGGTTTACGTTTTTTGTTTCCTAATGTAATATTGTCCATAACTCAAATATTTGGTGTAGCTGCGGTTGTAGCAAATATTTGGTCTGCGTTGTTATATTCTGTTTATGGTTTGAGGTGTAGTAATTATAGCAACCGCAGCTTCCACTGCTGTATGTGTCCAGAAACCATTGTGAAATGCTTAGTGTAAACATTTAGGTAAGGGTGGTCAAGACGTTTGTTGCAAGGTTCTTAAAGAGGTTTCATGCAACTGGTACCAGGTTTTTAAACAAAGAAATAACTACTATATTTCACAAAATAATTGAACGAGTAGACAAACCCACAATTTGTTATTTCCCACATAAGTCTAAGTGTATAAGTTGACGAAACAAATAAAAAATTCAGAGTTTTGAGCTGAGCCCTACAACAGCACCAGCAACTGGATAACTGTAAAGATTTTTATTTTTACAGCTCATTGATCAAACAAACAAGGTATTGTAACAAAAACAAAATAGAAAAAAAAAAAGGGGGGGAGGCACTGACTTAAGGAGAGAGCAAGGCCAAAATAAACAAAAAGCAGTCTTAGGCCGGGGACACACTGCAAGCGTGCCATGAGCGTCTCGGCTGCATGGTGTGTCTGTGTTTATTTCGGCTCCTGTGTTAACCGGTTAGAGCTTGCACACTGCCTGCATGGAAAACGCGTGCATACTTCAAATTGAAGAGACGCCTATTATCCACGCGACACGCGAGCGTGTTCAAAGCGTTTCCTGGCAAAATAGAATAGGGAAAGATGTTTATATGTGATTTTGACACGAATACATATTAATAAATGACATTTTCATGTTTGAATAAATTCAGATATAGGCCTAATTGTAATTTAAAAAAAACAATTATCGATTTTGAAATATTAAACCTGTCAATACAGAACAAAATATTCTGTAGCCTATTTTGCCGTCAATACCATAGATATGTATGGTCAATAGACCACTGCCGACGTTGTCGTTGCTGTATCAATAGGCAATATGTTTATCATGAAGTATAGGGCTTCCCTGTACATCAATAACAGCAGCAGCGCCGTGTCAGAGACGCTTCTGGTGTGCAAAGACAGAGAAAACGCCAGGCAGCCGCCCGCAACAGAAATGCCACGCTTAAACCACGCTTGCAGTGTGTCTCCAGCCTTACTGGGATATTTAATTAAACCGCTAACTAAACTACTAGAAAAAATAAAATAACAATTGTACTCTAGCTCTCTTACTAGCCCCAAAACAGGAGAAAACAGTTCAACAAAAACCAAACCGAGTTACCGCTCCAAATTACAGGTGCTGGGAGAAGCCATAGGGGCCCTTCCAACCCCACCGTCCCCAGCTCCCGAGACCTTCGGTTTATGAGATACGGTCACTTCCGGTCCAGATTTGAGGGGCTGTTTTTCGGAAACCAAACCGAGTTGGAGCTCCAAATTTCTGGTGCTTGGAGAAGCCATAGGACCCCTTCCTACCCCACCGTTCCCAGCTCATGGGACCTTCAGTTTCCGAGATACGGTCACTTCCGGTCCAGCTTTGAGGGGCCGTTTATCAAAGGAGTTGAAAACACAAAGACGTACAGATTCCCAATTACGTAGTGGCTGCCAAATAACTAATCTCATTGGACATAGTGTTCATAGATTATTCTTCACATTTAATATACATTTTATGGATGAAAACACCTCTACTGTACAGGGCACACTCAAACAAACACACCCATCTAACTTTCTGGTGAACTCTTGGCCAACATTTGGGTGAATTTTTGGCCAATACATGGGGTTGATTTTACCACATATGGCAAAGCTATGGCAGTATCCAGAAATTGCGCGATTTCTAGCTCCTGAACCGGGAGGCCCTTGACCTCGGGGGTGGGCTTGTTCGACACGGGGGGAGACCCCCCTATAGGCATCCAACGTTTCGAGCTTCTAGCGCCCCCACAGGCTGAGACAGGTCACGGGACCCTGAAGCGCAAAATTTTACAGAGGTGTTTTTTTTTTTTTTTTTACACGCCCCCTAGTGGCAGGCACCTTCAGTATGTCGTGCGGGGGGTGGGGGCAGGAGCCACCTTGCAAGAGGTCAAGTCATTCGGGGCCTCCCGGTGGCAACGGGAGCCGGAAAACCCAAAAGGTACACTTTCTGATTTAATTACAGCCGGAATATGTATGTTTGTTTTGGGCTCCCGTTCAGCCGTGGTAGGCTCTGGGGCCACTAGACCAACGTGCCTTTCTACGTCTCAGCGCCCCCTATCGGAATCCAAAGTTGCGAGCTTCTAGCGCCCCCACTGGCGGAGACACGGGGCCCAACAGGAAAGGGTGCGCATCGGAAGGAAGGGTCCCAGAGGCTCAGGCCTCCAGGGTCCTAGAGGGCCCCTGGGCAGCCCTCACCACCCCCAAGGACAAGCCGCTGGGACCCGCCCATACCGAGATATAGGGCCTTTTGTCCAAAAATCCCATATGTATAACCTGGATTATCTCGGAAGGCAAGCCGAGATTGAGCTCCAAAAAAAGCACGCGGCGCGTTTCCAAATGGCGGCGACCATGCAGGTCTCCATTCTCGGCCAACTTTTGCTCATTGCTCGAGAACGCGAAGCCCAATCGGGCTCAAATTTAAGTCAAAAACTCCCCGCTGCCCCACGACCTTAATGTGACAGTCGCGGGCCTCTGGGGTGCCCCCTGGCGGATCGCGAATTTTGAACTTCCGAGTGCTCTAGCTCCCGAACCGAGAGTCCCAGAGCGTCGCGTTCGTTAGAGGACACCGAGACCTTTCCAACGAGGGGGCCTTTGCGTTACAGAGAAATACATTTTTAAACTTTACCCAGAAAAGGGGCTCTGTCTCTGGGCCCCATAAAGCTATCCTGGCAGCACTCGTCTCCGTTGGAACCGTCTATTGTGGTACTAGAATTTGTCCCTTACCACAGTGTTTATAGATGCTGTTTCAACGTTTATGGATTAGGCCACCCGTGCACCTCATGCTCGGTGCACTCATTGGGATGCATTAGACTCAGAACACTGTGTTTATGCAATTTGTTTTGCAGTCAAACAAAGAACACAAGCACACCAGCTCAGAAATTTTACGTTTTTTTTATTTAGAAAAAAGAGAATAAAAGGAAACTTAAAAAAAATCTAAAAAATGTATTGTTGATGAAGAAGTCTCATCTGAAAAAACAAACAAAGAATTGGTTTAGTTTCACTTATTGAGTAACTGCAGCACAGATAGGATTATGATGATCAACGTACTCAACAACTGAAACAGCTCCTCCTCTTCTGCCGCAGTGAGAAACACCCCCTCCTCCCCATCCGGCACCTGATAGGGCTCATCGTCCGGCGGTCGGACTTCCGCCGGCTCGCCGTCTGGCGGTCGGACTACCGCCAGCTGGTGACTTGCCGGTTGATCAGGTGGGGCCTCTGCCAGGGAAAAGTCAGGGACCATAGGGACAGCTGGCTCCGAATCCCTAAGAAGCCGGAGCTTCCCTATGGTCACTGATCTTCCCCAGCGACCTCACCACCTTTAACCGCGCCTTCTCCTTCAAAATTATAAAATCAACACTTCAATATTTTTTACATAAGCAGTTTCATACATTAATGTTAAACAACTCTGTCAATCCTTTCAGTTTTTAATCCTGACTTACCGACAAGTCCCCATGAGCCCTCTCCAGGAGCTTTTCTGGATACTTATATGAGCGGCCACAGAGTGGGCAGTCCAAACTGGACAGCCTGACTCTGTGGCGCGCATAATGGAGGAGGAGGAGTCTCTGCTCCCTGTTTGCCATGTCGTGGACGATAATCAAATGCCTGTTGACATCAACGATCTACGACATGCAGAGGGGGCATCGGACTGCTGTATGAAAAGATAAACGATAGTAATTGTTCGAACACACAGTGTATATGAGACAAAATGATTTAATAAACAATCACTGAATAGATCAACTTACCAGCATTATTGTCTCGATATGGCATTTTCTATGAAAAAGAAGAAGAAGATGATGATTATATTAGATGAAAAAAATTCTCATGAATATATATATATATATATATATATATATATATATATATATATATATATATATATATATATATTATATATATATATATATACACAATCACTCTCACACACACACACACACACAGTACTAATACATTACATTAATTTTAATAAAGGTTGGCGAAAGTTCGTGCAGAAAGGCGTGCAATTTAAATGAAAATAAATGTATGAAATGTCAACAAAGGAAGGATGACATTCTGTGACAATGGTCTTAAATAAGGCCCCTGGATGGGTGGGCTCAATTAGGCCGAGATATTTATACATGGTTTATAACTCATAATTTTACGATAAAGCTTTATGAGCATCATATATTGGTGAATTAAACCAAACTGTAAAGTCAGATTTTGAAAAATTTACAAAGATGGCATTTATAATAACACATTTGTAAGCAATTCATATTAAAATGATCGATTGTTTTACCTGATTGGATGAATCTGCGTGAGTAATGAGCACATGAGAAGCCCCCCTTGATTGCCATGACACCGAACAACAAATAATGCCCACTAATCCAAATTGCCCCTCCCACTTTTAGTAATTTTTTTTTTTTTTAAACACAAAGATGTACAGATTCCCAATTACGTAATGGCTGCCAAATAACTGACTCCAGGTCAGAGTGTTCATAGATGATATTTCAGATTTAATATACATTTTATGGATGAAAACACCTCTACTGTACAGGGCACACTCAAACAAACACACTCATCTAACTTTCAGGTGATTTGAGTGCTTAATTTGCATAGAGAAGGCAAATTTGAAAATGGACGTTTTTATGTTCGGGGCTCCCGTTCAGCTATGGAAGGCTCCAGGGCCATCCATAAAATGTATATTAAATGTGAAATATCACCCATAAACACTGAGACCTGGAGTCAGTTATTTGAACGCCATTACGTAATTGGGAATCATTGTGTTTTCGACTCCCGTTCGCCCCCAGAAAGCCCTAGGGCCACCAGGCTTGCGTTCCTATCTACGTCTCAGCGGCTCCTATCGGAATCCAAAGTTCCGAGAAGATTGGAGAAACTTGAAAATTTCCCTCCAAAAAGATTTTTTGGGGTGGAAAATCAAGTTTCTCCGATCTTCTCGAAACTCTGGATTCAGATAGGAGCCGCTGAGACGTAGCGACATAGCGACAAGTTTGCAGGTATGATATTCACAGAATATTCCAAAAACATGCGCTCGCTCCCTTTTTTGACCTTTTGACCCCTGAAAGAGGCCGAAGGCCCACCAAACTTTTCCGTCTGACTCGGGGGGCCGCGGCGAGAAGAAAAACGTCGCCCCCCACCCGATCGGACCATTCGAAGCGCCGTTCGCGAAACCGCTATGGCAAACGTATTGGGAAAATAGCCGAGTTGGATTTTGCTACAGGGGTCCCGGGGCCCCAGATTTCGCACGGTGGCTCCTGGGGGCCCCCCGAGCGACATACTAACAGCGCCTGGCTCTAGAACGGAGCAGGACTAAATTGACCCTTTAACTCCATTTTCTTACAAGGTCCTCTAATTCTCTTGTGACTTCAGAGGCTTTTGAGAGAGGCTTTTTTAGTTGCGAAGGGCCAGCTTTTTCCCAGGAGGACCTAGCTTTTCACACTTCGGGGCCATGAGTCGGGGGCCCCCGCAGAGTCGCATTCCGCGAGCTCGAGGTCTGCGCGACCTTTCGTCTCCGAACGGGAGCCGCTCGTGTGTGTGTAAGTGTATGAGTGTGAGAGAGAGTAAGTGTATGAGTGTGTGTGAGTGAGTGAGTGTATGTGTAAGTGTATGAGTGAGTGAGTGATTGATTGTGTGTGTGAGTAAGTAAGTGAGTGAGTGTATGTGTAAGTGTATGAGTGAGTGATTGAGTGAGTGAGTGAGTGAGTGAGAAATGTAATTCTCCCTGTCAAGTTAATTATATATATTAACATTACTGACAACAACCTAACAACCCTTCGCTAGTATCATGGACTGCACCTTTAAGTAATTGTAATGTGATGAGGTTACAGAATTAAAACTTGCATACTAAACCACTACTAAAACATAGTACAATAACTGCATGCATAACTGTACTAAAATGTAGTTTAATTCTCAAAATAAAGGATTATTCGTTCCCTTTTGTCACTACCAAAACAATGATGTCACAACCGAAACGTCAAGATTTGTTTTGGTTGTGACAATTTTAGATAATTTTGAGCCTAATTTTGATGGTTTAAATAGATAATTGAAGGATCTTAGTAAACATCTAAGATTTGAGTAATTAAATGCTTTTAAAATGTGTTTTTTGGATGTAGGACAGCAGTTTGCACCAATTCTGTAGAATGGCCCATATCACATTTAACAGCCATTCATGAAAACATTTGCTATTTGTTTGTGAAAGTTGTCATTTTTGTTTGTTGTTCTCCTTGCATTTACACTGTTTTGACCAGCAGAGGCCTGTTGCATGAAGGTAGTTGACCAAACTCTGAGTTTCAGAGTAGGTTTAGAGTTGACAAATCCAGATAAATCCAACCTGGTTTAGATCAAGTTGAACGATCTCTCAAAGCTTGGTATAAACAATCTCTGTCAACTCAGGTTTAATCCAGAGTTTGTGATCAACTCTGAAGCGCATGCACCTGAAAGTGTGATGCGTGCTGCAAACAGCCAATCACAGTGTCCGTTTGATTCACTTCTGGCAAGAGAGACGGCGCAAATCACTTCACTTCTGAAGATTGAGAATGTAAAAATAAATGCGTTTACAAGGTCGGGAAAAACACTGCTGCTGCAACGACAGTTTGAGAAGGCAGCTGAAAGAATTATTTGACTAGATCAATGCATGATATGAATCAAATAATTATGCCTAATAATTAGAAGTTCGCAAAGAGCTCAAATGAATACACATTGTTTAAAAGAACTATCAATGCATGTATTATATTTATATTAATATTAGGCTACTTGTCACTTAATATAATTATATGAATATATTATATGAATTGAAGGTAATTATAATTCAGATAATATTAAAGTTTAAATGAACTATCTATGCATGTATTATATTTATATTAATATTAGGCTACTTGTCACTTAATATAATTATATGAATATATTATATGAATTGAAGGTAATTATAATTCAGATAATATAGTAAAAAATTAGCACCAAAAGTTTATTTTCACTATAAACTGCTTTAATTTGAAACGAGAGATAAAGGTTGTGGCTTCATTGCATCTTTTGCAGCTGATTGGTCCAGTTTGGGTTTGCATTCTCCAAACCAGAACAAAACTTACTCCAGAGAAGGTTAGCTATTTAGTGCAAGTTACCATGGTAATGAACATTTCTAAAAAAAACAATCCACCTTCTTGAGCCCGAAAAAACAGAAGTTTGCTCAAACTAATCTTGAACTTACCTGGGTAGTAACTGCAATCAGCTTTGTGCAACAGGCCACATGTCTCATCACCAAGCGCTGATTCAAGCAATTCGAATCACTGAATAATTTTGGGAAACAATTGTTTTAGTTGATTCAAGAGTTATGAAAAGTTGTTTCTCCGCTACTTTCCACTGACCAAATTCGTGTTTATGATAAACTGATTCATGATACAGGGAGAGAAAGAGGCACTTTTTCTGTTACTTTTGTGAATGTGCTATCCTCAAAAAATAAGTTAATTAATGTTTAATTTATTCATTACAGTGTTACATGAATTAATATTTAATTATTTTACACCACTTGTAAAATAGACTAAATGCTTTGTATCGATTTAAATGTTTAAAACACAAGCCTTTCTTCAGCCAAATCACAGATACTGAAGCGTGGCGCAGCCTTATGACATCACACCAAAATAAAAGTCCCGTTTAGTGCATGGAAATTTAATTGGATAGAAATTAAACATATGTGCATACAGAAAACAAAACTAAATAAAAAAAACTAAACAAATAATATTCGAGGTATTCAGTGGTGAAATATATAGTTAAATATACATGATGTACAGTGAATTACTGAAATAACTAGCAATAACAGTAATATGTGAAATTCTGTCTAAAAGGCAAACAAATCACGATTGAATGCAGAAACCACATTTACAAATATTTGATGTGTTTTTTTATAGAACCATAGCAAAAACTGTTAAAACGCACAAATAAAATATAAAATAAAAGACATCCTATTTTTGTGTAATCTATTATTTATTCTTCTTGACTGTTATGTAGAGTAGAAATATTTTGTCCTAATCGTAATATGGTTCTAGTGTGGTGAATTGTGTGAATTACACTGCTGATATGTTCTTCTATGGCTGTAACACAATTCAAATTACTGTGCCTGGAGTTAAAATTATTTCATAAATGTTTGATTATCTTTATTTGTGCAGTTGCAAGAACATGTATTATTGCAAAAATCATCTTAGATCAATAAACTGAAAAAAATACAATGCAATGTTTTTTTGTATTATTGATTTGTCAGGACTTTTGGTTTGTTAGTTGTAATATAATACATTAATCCCCCTCAATATAAAAAATTATCCCGCCTACCTATTTTGGGGCAGTTTCTCCCATTCTTCTTAGCAGGACCTCTCATGCTCAATCAGGTTGGATGGGGACCATCCATGCACAGCCATTTTCATATCTCTCCAGTGATGTTAAAGGGGGGGTGAAACACTCAGTTTCAGTCAATCTCATGCCAATCTTGAGTACCTATAGTATTGCATCCTTCATATCTTATAGAAAAATCTTTAGTTTTATTATATTTATAAAAGAAAGATAGGCTGTACCGAGTCTTTCCGGAAAAAAAAACGAGCGGAATACTCCGTCAAACGTCCAACTTATTTTTTTGAAACTTTGTCTATGTTTAGGATGGGAATCCAAGTCTTTTACAGTGTGAAAAGCTCAGTATGCATGAAACAGCATTTCACCCCCCCCCCCCCCCCCTTTAAATCGGGTTGAAGTCTGGGCTCTGGCTCGGCCACTCCTTTATTATCTTGGCTGTGCTTAGGGTCATTGTCCTGTTGGAAGAGGAACCATGGCCCTAGTCTGAGGTTTAGAGTGGTCTGGACCCGGTTTTCATCAAGGATGTCTCTGTACATTGCTGCATTCATCTTTCCCTCAATGCTGACTGGTCTCCCAGTTCCTGCAGCTGAAAAAAATCCCCACAGCATGATGCTGCCTCCACCATGCTTCACTGTAGGGATGGTATTGGCCAGGTGAAAAGCAGTGCCTGGTTTCCTCCAAGGCAAGGCAAGTTTATTTGTATATCACGTCATACCCAATAGCAATTCAAAGTGCTTTACATAGAAATTAATTAAAATAGTAGTAACATATGCATGAGAAAAAAGAATACCATGTGTACAAAAAAAAATGATGAAATGATGAGAAATGATGCTTGCCATTTTGCACACAAAAATATTCTTGTTACTTCGTAACTTAAGTCTATGGAGGATTCAGAGAGCTTTGCTTTAATCAAAAATATCTTAATTTGTGTTCCAAAGATGAAGAAAGTTCTTATAAGTTTTTTTTGGGTAACCTAACCCTTAAAGGCATTTCAAATGTTATATAATTTATGAAGATTAATTAAACAATAGATATAAAATAAATGATTGCCCTTCGGTGGAACAGTGTGGGTTAAAGGGCTATCTGCCAATCTAATGACTCGTTTCCACAGAGCGGTATGGTACAGTACAGTATGATATGATTTGGGACGGTAAACCCTGATCTGGCTTGTGTTTCCAAACCAACAATACCCTTTCTTGATAGGCAGGGTGTATCTTGTTCTTGCTTCTTGGCTTGTGGCTGTTTGTCACAAGAAGACAAGCTTTGTTTGAGCCAAGGCTGCAGGCTGCATTGAAAAACAGCCAAAAAAGCACATGCACAAATTCTCTCTCAACCAAAGTTCTGCAGTGATTCTAGCTCAACCCATTAGGTTCCCCACTACTATGCTAGGTACCCCAACAGAAAAGTGACAAAAAAGTGGTATGGTACAGGATTTTGGTACCCTTAACAACTTCTAACAATCGAAACGGAAATACAGGTCCTTCTCAAAAAATTAGCATAATGTGATAAAGTTCATTATTTTCCATAATTTAATGATAAAAATTAAACTTTCATACATTCATTGCACACCAACTGAAATATTTCAGGTCTTTTATTGTTTTAATATGGATGATTTTGGCATGCAGCTCATGAAAACCCAAAATTCCTGTCTCAAAAAATTAGCATATCATGAAAAGTTTCTCTAAACAAGCTATTAACCTAATCATCTGAATCAACTAATTAACTCTAAACACCTGCAAAAGATTCCTGAGGCTTTTAAAAACTCCCAGCCTGGTTCATTACTCAAAACTGCAATCATGGGTAAAGACTGCCGACCTGACTGCTGTCCAGAAGGCCATCATTGACACCCTCAAGCGAGAGGGTAAGACACAGAAAGAAATAGGCTGTTCCCAGAGTGCTGTATCAAGGCACCTCTGTGGGAAGGTGTGGCAAAAAAAAGGTGTGGCAAAAAACGCTGCACAACGAGAAGAGGTGACCGGATCCTGAGGAAGATTGTGGAGAAGGACCGATTCCAGACCTTGGGGGACCTGCGGAAGCAGTGGACTGAGTCTGGAGTAGAAACATCCAGAGCCACCGTGCACAGGCGTGTGCAGGAAATGGGCTACAGGTGCCGCATTCCCCAGGTCAAGCCACTTTTGGGCTACAGAGAAGCAGCACTGGACTGTTGCTCAGTGGTCCAAAGTACTTTTATTGGATGAAAGCAAATTTTGCATTGCCAGAGTCTGGAGGAAGACTGGGGAGAAGGAAATGCCAAAATGCCTGAAGTCCAGTGTCAAGTACCCACAGTCAGTGATGGTCTGGGGTGCCATGTCAGTTGCTGGTGTTGGTCCACTGTGTTTTATCAAGGGCAGGGTCAATGCAGCTAGCTTTCAGGAGATTTTTGGAGCACTTCATGCTTCCATCTGCTGAAAAGCTTTATGGAGATGAAGATTTTGTTTTTCAGCACGACCTGGCACCTGCTCAGTGCCAAAACCACTGGTAAATGGTTTACTGACCATGGTATTACTGTGCTCAATTGGCCTGCCAACTCTCCTGACCTGAACCCCATAGAGAATCTGTGGGATATTGTGAAGAGAAAGTTGAGAGACACAAGACCCAACACTCTGGATGAGCTTAAGACCGCTATCGAAGCATCCTGGGCCCCCATAACACCTCAGCAGTGCCACAGGCTGATCGCCTCCATGCCACGCCGCATTGAAGCAGTCATTTCTGCAAAAAGATTCCCGACCAAGTATTGAGTGCATAACTGAACATAATTATTTGAAGGTTGACTTTTTTGTATTAAAAACAATTTTATTTTATTGGCCGGATGGAATATGCAAAAAAAAAAAAAAAAAAATTAGATTTTCCTCAAAATGTTGTATTTTCTCGGAATATTGTGTTTTCATGAGCTGTATGCAAAAATCATCAGTATTAAAACAAAAGACCTGAAATATTTCAGTTGGTGTGCAATGAATCTAAAATATATGAAAGTTTAATTTTTATCATTACATTATGGAAAATAATAAACTATCACAATATACAAATTTTTTGAGAAGGACCTGAGTTGCGTTTATGGCTCTTCTCCACCAAGCGGTGTGGTTCAGTACAGTACAGTAAGCAAAATTGCTTACTGTACTGTACTGAACCACTCCGCTTGGTGGAGAAGAGCCATAAATGCAACTCTCAGAAGTACGAGTATTCTCCTCAGGGATTAATAACTTATTTTTACCCCCAAGAGAAGAACAAAAATAATATATATCAGGTGTATATCAGGGTCTTGAGAACTACATAAATAATTATCTCCAGTGTGAACTCTTCTGTCAAGTCATCTTTATTTCTTTAGAACTTGTACAACATGGATTGCATCAAAGCAGCTTCACCAAAATGAAGAAAAGGGCAGAATCAACTATGGAAACTCTATGGACATTTATTCAGTTAGAATCAGTTTAATGCTGATCTAATTCAGTTCAATACCAGTGTCAACGTTGCAAGTTAAACTCATTCCAAATGGATGGGTACTTAGGGTTTCCTTTTTAGTGGAAACATTTTCTCATGTGCCTGTTAAGGATTTTTTTTTTTAAAGAGCATATTGCAGGTTAGAGACTCCAGTGAGTCAGTGTATAGAGAAATAATGTAGGACCTGGATTTTCTTTAAAATATACGCTAATAAGACTTTTTGAGTCGTTTTTGTGAGAAAATTTTACTTCCGCACCTAAAAATGCCCAAACCGGATGTGACATAACGAGAGGGAGTGCATTGAATTTCAACGATAGGAAAACAATGGATCGCAATGACAGTTCGGAAGCTGAGGAAATTATAAATGTTTATTAATACTCATATGGCAGACCACAGCCATACAATTATGACACAATAAGGGACAGGCCAGGATTAGACAGAACAACGATTAGAGGAGATGAATTGAGTTGTTGTGTGAGGAGAAGCAGTGGAAAACAGAGCAGATGAGAGACCAGTTAGCTCATTATAACGTTATTTATACGCTAGCATATGAACAGTGTGCTCAGATTACAATACAGATAATTATCACTTATCAGGCAATCGCAAAGCTGGTATTGGTCATCTAGGAGTATTGATACCAATAACAGAAACTAATAATACGTTTTGACCATCTGGCTTAAGTCACACTCGTTAATATCCATCCACACTTAACGTTAAAGCCGGGCGTACACCGTGCAATTTTTCCTGTCATATGAGCTCGCAGACAATTGTTTTCTCTCGCGTGGACATTGTCGATTCTCCTATGGTCGTGGCTCGCAGGATGATTTTTAACATTAAAAAAAATATCAAAATATTCAGGACTTGGCCCAATTTTCACCAGCGTATGGCTGTCCCCTATTGTTAAATCATACACAACCATGTCATAGGTTAGATCTATAGGTATTATTATGCTATATCTCAGTGGCTGCAACCACGCAGCATGCAAACACACCAGATACACATTATGCCGAAGCATATGCAGAAGTGAAGTCCTGTCTCTTAACCTGCACATAACGCCACCATGCAGGCTTTTCTAACTTTTTTTTTTTTTTAGGAAACCTGTGGACTCGATGTCCTGACAGGCTGGACAAAACATTTCCATGACAATGATAAATTGAAATAGAAAAATTAACGAAAATACACTGATTCCTACTAAATACCAACCTATTCTGCACTGAGCCAACGCAGAGCTTGGCAGACGACTCCCTCTCGTGATGTAATATGACGCGATGTAAAAAACTGGAAACAACGAAACGGCCACTTTATCTACATAATTTGTGCTTTTATGTATTTTAAAAAACATTTTAAATCCTACATTACCTTTTCATATGGCATTTTCATAAAAGGTTATATATTCATCTTGAAAAAATTGTAACCTGCAATACGCTCTTTAACAAAACTTATTACACACTGAAGGCATGTGTAAGGGTTCTATTCAGTGTGCACTTTAAGGTTTCCATGTTGAGTTAAATTCAGTCAACACTGTTGGCAGGTGTAATGTTTTTATCGGGTGTGATTTCTTGTGTGCCTGTTAAAGTTTCCTTTTTACACAAATCTTTTTCCACACTTTGTTGGCAGGTTAAAGGCTTCTCTCCAGTGTGAACTTTCATGTGCCAGTTAAGGCTTCCTTTATAAGGGAAACTCTTTCCACACTGTTGGCAGGTGTAAGGCTTCTCCCCAGTATGAATTCTCATGTGGTAGTTAAGATGTCCTTTTTTGTTGAAACTTCTTCCACACTGTTGGCAGGTGAAGGGACTTTCTCCACTGTGTATTCTCTTGTGGACTTTAAGTTTTACACGTTGAGCAAAACTCTCTCCACACTGTTGGCATGTGTAAGGGTTTTCTCCAGTGTGAATTCTCATGTGGACTTTAAGGGGTACACGTTGAGCAAAACTCTCTCCACATTGTTGGCAGGTGTAAGGCTTCTCTCCAGTGTGAAGTCTCATGTGCCTGTTAAGGCTTCCTTTGTGATTGAAACGTTGCCCACACTGTTGGCAGGTGAAGGGACACTGGTTAGTGTGAATTCTCATGTGGACTGTGAGGTTTCCATGTTGATGAAAACTTTTTCCACACTGTTGGCAGGCGTAAGGCTTCTCTCCCGTGTGAATTCTTATGTGCCTGTCAAGACTTATTTTACGAGTGAAACTTTTTTCACACTGTGAACAGGTAAAAGGGGTCTCCCCAGTGTGAATTTTCATGTGGACTTTAAGGTTTCCATGTTGAGCAAATCTCTTTCCACACTGAGGACATATATAAGGGTTCTCTCCAGTGTGAATTCTCATGTGAATGTTAAGGTTTCCATGTTGAGTAAAACTCTCTCCACACCGTTTGCACGTGAAAGGCTTTTCTCCAGTGTGAATTCTCATGTGCCTTGTAAAGTTTCCTTTTAGAGTAAAACTTATTCCACACTGAGGGCATGTGTGAGGCTTTTCTCCAGTGTGAATTCGTATGTGCCTGTCAAGACTTATTTTACGAGTGAAACTTTTTTCACAGTGTTGGCAGGTAAAAGGGGTCTCCCCAGTGTGAATTCTCATGTGGACTTTAAGGTTTCCATGTTGAGCAAATCTCTTTCCACACTGAGAACATATGTAAGGGTTCTCGCCAGTGTGCAATCTCATGTGAACTTTAAGGTTTCCATGTTGTGCAAAACTGTCTCCACACTGTTGACATGTGTATGGCTTCTCTCCCGTGTGAATTCTCATGTGCCTGTTAAAGTTTCCTTTTTGAGAGAAACTTTTTCCACACTGTTGGCAGATGTAAGGCTTCTCTCCACTGCGAACTCTCATGTGGACTTTAAGGTTTTCTTGTTGATTGAAACTCTTTCCAAACCGAAAGCAAGTGAAATAACTTCTAGTTCCTGTCTTTTGAGCTTTTCTTCGCATAGAAGTCTTTTCAGTCTGCGAACAACTAAACGATTTTTCTCCAGTTATGAAATCATGATTCTCATATGGATCTTTCTCTTCAATTTCATTGATTACTTCTTTCTCCTCTTTCAAAGGTATTAGCTGGAATCCATCTGAATTGGAAAAACAAACACATACAAGTAACCCCAGTTTAGTGGCACAATACAAAATATGTCAAAACATTTATTATGTAATGCATCAAAACCAACATATATGCTAGACCCTGTTAGCCTGACATGGTCATACTCAATTCTAGTCAGAATATCAGTCTGAAACTGCTCCATTGGGCTGCGATAATGTGGCGTGTGTCAACCAAACTAGGAAAGACATTAAATGGATAGAGCTACAACCAATCAGAGCAACGAAGCGACACATGTCAAATGTCAACATAGTTCAACTGCACTGTGTTGCCAAATGAAATTGTGAAGGTGTGGAAATATATATTTCACATTTCTGCGAAATTATATATATATATATATATATATATATATATATATATATATATATATATATATATATATATATATATATATATATGCTGCATTTATTTAATTTAAAATGCAGTAAAAAACGTAATACAGTGAAATATTATTCTGATGTACATCATCTGTCAAAGCTACATTTTTTCATCATTTCTCCAGTCTTCAGTGTCACTAATCATTCACATTTGATGCTCAACAAACATTTATGATTATTATCAGTGTTGAAAACAGTTTTGCTGCTCATGGTGCTGCTTCATTTTTGCGGAAACCACCATACCATTCAAACATTTGTCGTAAAATTAAAAAAGAGAGAAATTAATACTTTTGTTGATCAGACATAGGATACATTAAATTGATCACAAGTGATATTTTTAATATTATAAAAGATAATAATTTATTTAATAAATGCTGTCCATTGAACTCTCATCAAAGAATCCTGAAAAATAAAATGTATCATGGTTTCCACAACATTTTTAAGCAGCACAACTGTTTTCAACACATAATAATCAAAAATGTTTCTTGATTATAAAATCATCATATGAGAATGATTAGTGAAGGATCATGTGACACTTAAGACTGGAGTAATGATGATAAATTCAGCTTTGATCACAGGAATAAATTACACTTTACTATATTCACATAGAAAAAGGCTGTTTTCATTTGTAATGGTATTTCACAACATTACTGTTTTAACTGTATTTCTGATTAAATAAATGCAGCTTTGGTGAGCAGAAGATAAACATTTCAAAAGCTGTCAGTTAGCACTGCATTATTCATATGATATAGGCCTACTTTATTGTCAATAAATAGCCTACATTGAGATGGCTTGAAAAACACACATAAAGCATATATTGTCGCAATCGTCTGATTGTCGTCGTCCGTTGCAGCTCCAGGGTGACAGTAAGTTTCTACGAATCCGCTTTTGGACTTTCTGTGAGAGCGCGCCCTCATTTAGATACGAATAAAATGACAGGTCATGCATAATCAGGGTATATGCAGAAATCCTGAAGTTAATTTCAAGACCTTAACCTTAAGACTGATGTAAACAACATGCATCCATCTCATACTTATTCAGAGAAATAAGTATTCTCAGTGACAGCTATTTGTAATGCAACATCTTACACAGAATCAGCTGTTAATGAACAAATGAATGAACACATGACAGTTCAATCTTTTCCATCATGTTTGGTGTCTATTTGTTTAGTATATTGCCAAGGGTATTCTGATGGTGGTTTGGAAAGTGAGAAATGCATTGATGAACTTTAAAGACCCTTTAAAGACTTCTAACTGTGTACAGTATGCAAATGAGTTCTGCAGGGGAAAGAAGGGTAGGCCACACTGTGTGCCCCCTCTGATACCAGCAGCCAATAGCAACACTGGAATGAAGAAGCGCCAAATTGCAATCTCCTCCTATTCGGAAAAGGATAAAGGTACCCTTTCAATAGACACTCCTTGTTCTGAGTCTGTCCACTGAGGATTAGACTGTGACAGAGCAACCAAGTTCTGAGCCTCTGGTTTAACCAGAGAGACAACACAAGATCCGAGGATCTGAATCTACAGTTTGTGAGGCAGTGACAGATACAACAACGTTCTGAGCCTCCAGCCTGTGAGGAAAGGGACATTAACCAACACTACGTTCAGAGTTTTAGTCCAGCGAGACGACTACAGCACGTCCCCAGTCTCCATGCTAAAGAGACCAGAGCAGATTGACCAACTTCTGAGTGTCTGGCCCAAAGAGGCAGAAGACACACAGAGACATTTGCAACAAGGTTAAGCTCAGGAGAGCAAACCTTCACTTCAAGGTTCCTTCGTCTGCGTGTTCCAGATTAAGGACCTTCTGCACCTACTTCAGGGCCTCATCTGCGTGTTCCAGATTTTAGGACCCTTTGGTGCCCCAGGAGATCAGCATCCCACAGATCTTCGTGTTCAAGGCTGTTGAAACAGATTCCAGCTCCTTTCTTCACTGCACTGTCTCCCAGCAAAACCATTGGAAGAAGTCATCACCACCGGACTGCTTACTCAACCACGTGGAACGTAAATATCACTTAACCAAACCTCTTTCTAGAGACCTTGGCATTGTTGATTATTATCAGTATATGATTTTGAAATTTACATTACAAGTAATATAACTGATGCTAGTTCATAACAAATAATCTTTCGTTTATTTGTTTAATGCATAATAAGGTTCTTCACCTTAATTTCAGAGAAACAACAGTTTATCTTTCCATAAGATAACGTAGCTCTTCTCTAGCCACACTTAACTTACTCACATGTATTTTATGCATTTTACGCACTTTAGTCCTTTATCATTCATTGTATTCATTTCGTAGTTGTGTTAATTGTTCTGTTTATCTTTTGTTAATAAATTATATTTTATTACAATTGTGTCTTCCTTGTGCTGATAAAGCAGAAAAGGCTCTACAAGTTAGAAATCTCACCAATCTTTCAGATAAATCAGCTGACCAACTCTTCCCCCTTTACATTCATTATAAATGACTGGGCAGCCTCCTGTGCGGAGTGTTCTCATACAGCCAAGGTAAAAGGCCTTGACTAGTGTCCCAAACTAACAGGGGGGAAGGTGGTCATCTGATGTACTCATAACCACACCTTAAGTGACGTGTGATTTCACACGTCAGCGGTGACGTGAGTACCAATCACTCTCTTACTTAGTGTCCTTGGGTGGACAAAAGTAAAAATCACTACAATTCTAAAATATGCAATGATTTTGCTATTTAGAACACAATGACTGAGTTCAGCTTTTAGAAGAAACCAACCTGTTTGTTCCTCAGTATCCTCTTGTTTCACACTGAATATTTCTTCAATCTTCATGTCTTCAGGCTCCTCTTTAATAAATGCCATCTTTATAATAACAGTGTGTCACAGGACCTCAGTCACTTCACCAGGAGTTTCTCTTTTTGTCCTGTTTAAGATGAGAAAAATTAACAAAGAAAAATTAATCCACACTACATCTCTGAGTGTCTCAATCAGCTCAAGTTCAGTAGCTCAGTGACTGGTAAGAGAGTCAGAGAGAGTTAATTAATGGACTTAAATCATCTGATTAGACTAAAAACACTCAAAACTAAATATCGAAGTGTCTGAATCAGCTCTAGTTCAGTCACTAGTAAGAGTTAAGCCGAGGACACACTTAACGATTGTGAAGGCCTGCTCACACCGGGACAATTATCGCGTGCATTTAATGCCTTGCGACTAAACAAAGGGCGTCAATGTGAGTCTGCACACCGATGCGCAAAATGGGAGGTGTAAAAGTGTCATTTAAAAAATAAAACGTTTTTGGTTTAAAAAAAAAAATACATTTTGGTTTAACACGCCGCGTTAAAAGCTGTCCGACCAATGAGATCGGCGCTTTTGTTCCCGTGCCTGGAGCTGCTGAAGTTACACTAAAACACAACATGGTGGTGCTCCAGCACAAAACGGTCTTGCTGAGCACACAATGTATACAATGATGAAGAGGAACTAAGTAGACAAAGAAGAAGATGAGCTGCTAATGCTGCTTGCCAGTTACACAAGCGAGTGTCAGAAGCTTAAGTGGCGCAGCACCAACTTGTGTACCGGGAGCGCCATCTACTGAATTTGCACGTTCACTCGGCGCGTCGCCAGTGAAAGTCGCTTGGCTGTGAACACAAAGAAGAACATCTTGAAAAATGCTGGCAATAATCGTCCCAGTGTGCACAGGCCGTAAGGCCGATTATGAATGTAATTTAATACTTACGATTGATCGTGCCCAAAAATCACAGCCAGTTGTGTTCAGTGGGTGTTTAAAATCATGCCGTGTGCTATGTCTAAAGATTCTAGTCTTAGAATTTAAGAACCAGCTGTTACCAGTTGTCTTCACGAAGATTTTATTAAACGTTTAATATTTGCAATGGGTGCAAGCGATTATGCATTATGAGATGCCTTCCATGTCAAACACCATTCTAGTAATTTTATAAATCAGTCTTTTTGACGTTTTTTTTTGTATTATTTTATAAGTGATTTGTCTCATTTTAAAAATAACATTACGGGCGTTTTTACATTGGCAGTTTAGTTCAGAACGGGCCCGGTTTCCAAGAAAAATTGGTAAAGTGAAAGCTGTCATGTGGACCTGGGAGCGCACCAGGGTACCGCACCCGAGACTATCTGGAGGAGGTGCTCTGAGTTTGGTTGCACTCGAATTGTGCCGCGATTTGATTGAGTTTCTATAACGCGCTGTCTATGTTTGTGATAATGTAAGAAGTTCGCAAATGCACCAGTGTTCAATAGAATCAATTAAAGCATAAAAGATCATCGCAGCCTTTGCGATTTGATAATCAGGATAAGCCAAATCGCGATAAGCATGTTTTCATGTAAAATGCAATATCGTGCAGCCCTAGTCACTGCCATTATAAAGCTTGGATTAGCTAGGAATTTTTAGTATTTTATTCGCCTGAAAGAAGAATGTCATATACACCTAGGATGACTTGAGGGTGAGCAAATCATAGGCTAATTTTCATTTTTGAGTGAACTAACCTTTTAATGTTAATGATTGATGTTAATTTAAACGATTAAAAAAAAGTTTAAAAGAAAAATCATACACACACTAATTATATCTAATATTTGAGGAAATACAGTTCCTTGACTATCTCTGAAGCGCTTCTGTTAAATAAATTGAGAGTTGCCAGCGTTGTCAATCCCATTACATTTTTTGGGAGTGTTGTAGCATTAGCTGTAGATTGATAAAATAAAAAAATAACATTTTGAATGACTTCTGTTTCAGAATAAATAAAGCAGTATTTTATTCCACTCTTAACTGGTGACTGGTAACTCTGGAAACAACGGAAAAAATAGCGTAGTGTTTTTGCTCCGAATTGACTAATTTGTCTTTAATTCCTGTTTTGTGAATAACAGACATTATTGCTTGATTAAAAGTTAAAATTAAATAGCACTAGTAATGTTGAGATTAATTAATCAGGAAATGCATAATGAAAAATAAACTATTATTTACAGACATACATAAACAGAAAAAGACAACTAAAAGAGAAAAACAGGGCTTACAATTTTGTTATAAAACACCAGAGGCTTTGGCAGGGTTTTCCCTGTTTTCTGCACAAATTTCCACGTTCAGCTGTCCGTTGACATCCATGTTTGTTTCGGTACAAAATATTAACAAAGAGTTCAGCAGAATGTCTCATCGTGACTCAATTATCGTTAAATGTGTTGTGGACTGACTAAATTGTCGTAAATGTTTGTGCTCTTCTCAAAGAATAAAATCTGCTCCAGTCAGCTAGTCGTTAAGTGTGTCTCCAGCATTAATCGACTGAAATTACCCGATTAAAAAAAACTTACTATACTAATTAATAAAATAATGCAATTTATATTGAAAACTCCTATAGGTATGATTTATATTTGGTATCTAATGAATTGTAGATCACATTTAAAAGCATTCACTTTCATGAAAACATGTTATATTGGTTTAAGTTGTCATTTGTGTTTCTGTTGCATTTAGTTTTAAACAGCAGATCAGTTTGTCAAATCACTGCTCGTCAGTGGACGAATTCGTGTTTATGATTTACATTAACTGTTTCACGGTAAACGGAGACAAAAAGACGCACCTTTTGTGTTACTCGTGTGTGGGTGTGCTTTAAATAAATGTTAGTAAAGCATTACTATGCTACATTCATTAATAAACAATTGTAAAAATGTAATATTGACTTGTAATATTGGTATGTGAAACACAAACCTTTCCTCAGTCGAACCACAACAGATGCAGGAGCGCAGTGCAGCCTTATGACGGCACACCACCACAGCAAAATAAAAGTCCTGTTCATGTAGTGCTGTCTGAAATCACAAAAGTGTATAGAAATATACATAGAACCATATAAACAAATAATAAAAAAAGATGTCAGACATTCAGTTTAATTTATCAGTGAAAACTTATTTAAATTGTCCAATGATGTGCTTAAAATATTAGGAAACTGCTAAAGAGTGTGAGATCTTGTCTAAAAGGAAAAACTGTAATGTTTGGAAGAAGAAACTAGTTTATAGATTAAAAGGCAAATAGTGACAAATGTGATGAAAACAAGTTTAAAAGAGTGTACAAGTTCATAAAGCAGTGTCTTGAAATGCATAAAAGTGGTTTGAGTCTAAAAATAACTGAAAATAGGTAAACAATATATAAAAATTATGATTGTTCAAGATTTATTTTTATTATATCTTCATAATCTTTCAACAAATATTAACAGACAATGCCAGAATTATGTTGCCTGGGCTAAAGACAAATAGGACAAGTAGGGATCACTATAAAGTTTCAGAGATGAAAACGTCCTTGTTAGTCCAATAAAAGCTTTTATTGACAACAGGCCCAGCAAACGATAGGTTTTTCTCATAGACTGTAAAACAAATATGGATGTAGTGTCCATAACGTCACCCACTGGATTCCGATAAGCCGTTCTGAACCGTAGAGGGGCTGCCCCTTGCCATCTTGCCAGCCCTCGGATAACAGAAAATGGGCAAAGAGGTGGGACGTGGGTGAAGCTTAGGTGACGCAATGACTATTGACAGCAAATAAATGGCTATCCACCTGTCACTCAAAGTAACCACACCCTAATTATGCAGAACTTTAAGGCTTTATATAATGTAAACAATGAGTTATAAAAAAAAAAAAATCACCCCCTCACAGTTGTCTGGAAGGGCAAAATTAGCTGTATAGACCAAACCCACAATTTGCACCAGGCTGTAAACAGGTTTTTTTTTCTGCTGTAAAGTTGGGAATTTTAACATGGGGCTCAATTAGATTCTGCTCCCTTCTGGAGCCTGTCCCTAGTGGCCAGTCGAGGAATTGCAGTTTAAATTACTCAGTAACTGAGTTCTGGACTCGTGGACACTGACGTAGATCGAATGTTTTTCTTTTTTTAAACTGTGTTTAAAGAGACTGCAAATCAAACAAGCATGTTGTTGGATAGACTGACCACAAGTAGGGTGTGAATTAACCTCATGAAATTGTTTAAATGTGAAAGTAAGAATGAATTGCATACCAGCTGAAAAACAAGCATCCTAGCGCCTGTAAAAATAGTGTTGCGTGACTTCTTAACAAATTACACATCAATATAAATGGTCTCGAACTAATGTGGTCGGAACCAAAGTTTATATGCCTACTTTTTCTGGATTTCTCTCAAGCGGAGCACTTCTATATTCCAATTGGTTGAGCTGATTTCAACTCTCCTCGACGCCCAAATTGTCCAAGACGCGCAGCGCCGCTCCAATTTAAAATGAATGACTTCCGGCCACCTTGCCACTCTTGCCGCCAGCGGTGTGAACGCAGTTAGTGTACAAAAGCTGAGTTGCAATGACGAGATCACTGATTTCACGCGCTCAACATTTCTGTGATCATCTCAACTTTTCATGCCACTATCTGAAAATTGCCATATATCTAAATGTAATGCAACACTTTTCACAATTAGTTAACCATGAGAGCTGTAACAGAAAAACGCGCTAAAAGAGAGAGTAATACTTAACTATTTTAAATGGAAAGACATTAGCCAATCACTGCAGTGGGCGTTTACACTGAACTCTCACAGCAATGACCCTTAAAAAAGCTTTCAGAGCAGAGAGATAAAATCAGGTTAGGAAAAATTCCTTTTATTTCTAAATTATGACCACTTTTGATGTAAAAAAGCATTCCGACATTATAAGTGCACCCCAGGAAACATCATAAAAAACAAAACAATGCAGGTCATGACCCCTTTAATAGTATAATTAAATATAAATAATATAATTAAACACCACATTAACTTTACTACCATGCTCCACTGTTAGCATAACTGTGATCATAATTGTATATATGTAGTATAGTATATAATAACATTTTACTATTTTATTTAATTAACAAATATTTATCTTTGTCTACTCTGAAACGTTTAGCTGTTTTATTAGCCAACAATAACAACATGCTTAAGATTTTTTTTTCTCTTTAGCATGGGGGGGATCAAAATGAAGTGAATTATTTACCAATGGGGTAAGAAACAGTAGCATTTACAAGGGGAGTAAAAAGTGAAAGTGCCCTTTTAGATCGCACCACAATCCCCCCACAGTTCTTTTATGTTCTTGGGAGAAAATTGTAATAATAACATGAGTAGAATGGAATCAAGAAAGTGATCAGCATGAATGATATTCAAGACGGCAAACATGTAGTGTCGCTTTGCCTTTTTTTAATGATGAATATAGACAAATATATCTAAAGAAATAGTTATCTTCTTTACACTCAGACTCAGAACATGTGTGCTAGCTGGAAGTCGGATGTAGTCTTTTGTTCATGCACAGCTTCGTGCCCCAACGCAGCAGAGGACACGAGGCATACACATCACATCGGCTTTATCAGCGCTAGTTATTTGCCGTTGGTTTGGTGTGTCCCTGGGATACCTGCTGGTTTCTTACCGCTGTCATTTCGGTTTTCGTTTACTTTGTTATTGAGAGGAAAACGTGGCACATTTATTTAAAAGCAACTCCTAGCAGCATTGGTGGCTAGCTATCTCCAACAACTTTTTACCCTTAAGCAATGAAAAAAAAAAAAATATATATATATATATATATATATATAAATATATATATATATATATATATATATATATATATATATATATATATATATATATATATATATATATATATATATATATATATCAAGGCCTTATATATATATAGAAGGGCTGATAAAATAATTATCTCCAGTGTAAACTCTTATATCAAGTCAGTGAAGTCGCCTTTATTTCAATAAAGCTTTATAAAGAATGGACTGCATCAAAGCAGCTACACAGAGATAAACCAGAAAATAGCAGAATCAAAACTCTATGGAGAAATAGATTCTGCTGTAAAGCAGCTCTAAAAGACAATAGAGCTCTGGAGGTTGACGTCACGCAGCCTAAACTCCGCCATTTTGGCAGGCAATCAGGGGAGCGCTAGAGCGTTTGTAGCGTTGGTATCTATAACATTCATTTAAAACCAGACTGTTCAAACCTTACTATTTCAACATGATGGACAGCTGATGAGCACCAGCATGCCAGAACAGGTGGGAGAAAGCAAATGGTAAATACATTTATTTAGTATGTTGTTGAGTTGTTAAATGCCGTGAATTTCACTTTATTCTTCATTCAAACTACTTTTGTCTCACATAAATAATGATAAAAATAACCCAATATTTAATCGTGAACAACATAAGTGCTTTTATGTATAAATGACGTGCGCTTTTTTTGGTTCCGCTAATAAAAGGTTAATATATTCACATGTTTTCTATCATCTAAAGCAAAAGCATATTGAAGCTGTTTAATTTGACCGCTATTATATCTGTTAATGTTACTCCTGATTGGAATCTTCCGTGAATTTTTTGTTTAAACGTAGATTTCAGCTTCAATTACGTTTAATGGTAGCCTAGAAATCTAGACGCACCCTAGCGGCAGCAAATTTAATTTGCCCGCAAGTGTCGTCTAGGAACTCTCAATACCATTCTGAGCTGTGTTCCTCAAAATCTGGACGGCCCAATCACATCATGTATAGAGTCGGCGGGCGGGGCCATAATGACGACGGCCGAGTTGCGTTTGCGTGCTTCTAGTAAACACAGAAACTGGCGAACGGCGGCGGTCTTTCGAATCAGCTCTGACCGCGACTCTGGAAGACTTGGAGTTAAGCTTTTCTCTGAGAAAAGAACAAAGAACGGCACTGAAGTCATTCTTAAAAAGGGAAGATGTGTTCGTAGTTTAGCCGACCGGATACGGCGAATGTTTAATCAGTCAGCGAGCTCTGTTTCACCTTTGTTGCTCCGGTTGGTGTAGCGCTATCCTATCGCGTGCAGATGGAGTTTGAAAGACAACCGTTTATCCCGCCCCTCGGATTGAGCCCCGTCTATGGTGAGTTTCCAGACCAAACATCTTGATGTGGGTCTGGCTTGTCAGGCTAGTTTAATGGTGCAACGCAAAAATATTTAGGACTGCATAGTGCATAAACTTTGTAACTTAGTGCCCATTTACGTCAAACCTAGGTTAGTTTGTAACTTGCATGCAGCTGGTGCAACAGGTGTCCTGAGAGGAAAGCTATCCATTCCTTTATCGAGACACGTGAAAAAAGCACCCCGGTGGCAGTTTTTTTTTTTACCATTTCTGTGGTCTAGGGCTGTGCTGGTGAACGTGAACGTCACCGCGGTGGCTGAGTTGACCATTGGTCGGCCAAACATTTTTATTTCTTTTTTGGTATGTGAATGCTTTACGTGAATATTATGACACGAGCGAAGCACAACACTTAAATAAAATAAATAATAGGTCCGCAATTAAATGCTACCTCGCAGCATAACATTTATGCCGAACAAGAGAGGTAACGTATTGTGAGGTGAGCCAAATTTAAGCTTTGAGTTTTGTGATCTGGTCACCCAATTTTCCATGAATTTTACAATAGGCTTACTCCATTTTATTCTACTGGACATGGAATCTCTTATTTATTTTCCCAAATCTTGAGATGTAAATTAAGTGTCTTGTTCTGAATGTTGTTTCCATGGCTGCTAGGTAACATTTAATTGCGAACCTATTATTTATTTTGTAAATAAAGTGTTGTCCTTCACTCGTGTCATAACATTCACGTAAAACAGTATTTACATACAAAAAAAAAACAATTGTTTGGCTGACCACCGCCGGTGCTACTCACCCACCACGTGGTGTGGTTGTCATGTTCACCGGAACAGCCCTAGATATGTTCTGTATAATCTATTAAGTTTTGCTATTGTGGCGGGGCGGTCATTGGTAAAGATTCACACTAGTGTACAACTAGAACAAAGCAGACTACACCACCCCGTTTCTTTGAACGGGGAAATTTACACCCAAAATATAAAGCACACAGGTTGGTTTCCACTAAACACAAGAGACGGGGGTATAAATACAAAACACTTTTATTTCGCAATAATAATAGTTAAAAATGTAGAAAAACGGTTGACCAGACAGAAATGAAACGAAGAGAATCAAACTTTTCAGGCTGAGGCTTACCAGTAGGGCGGCTAGCTGCACAGTGAGTATCTTAGGGCACACCACTCGCTCAAGTATGCTCCACACAAAACACTCACACCACACACACTAAAGCCCCGTTTCCACCACAGGAACTTTACCCAGGAACCAGGAACTTTGGGTGGTACTCGGTGTGTTTAGACCGCAGGAACCAGGGTTTAAATGAAGTTCCGGGTAAATATTTCCCCCTCCAAGCGGCCCTGCTCGCGAGGTAGCACTTTTTCAAAGTTCAGGAACTTTCGAGGGCGGGACTTGGGCGCTGAACATGCTGTTTGGTTGAGCTCACGCAACATTTTATTTCAACAGGCATTTTCGAGTCTTTAGCGAGCTTCAGTCTACGTTCAGTAAATATCAGTCTTGCTCTCTGTGATGCCGCGCGTTCGTCTCAGCCTTCTCACGTTCAATGTCCATAATAGCTGATGATAATATACATTGTCATTTTAAATCTAGCTTTACAAGCTTTCTGAATATGCTGCATGCTGCTGAATCTGCATATTAGTGCTCTTTTCTGTCGTTGTTAATTACCTCTTTAGTAAACCTATACATAACCAGCAAAAGCAGCACAGCTTGAATCTCTTCCATACTTGTTATTATTTTTTCACCATGTAAACGACCTGACCGATTACTTTTAAGTGTGCGTCCTTACAAGACGTGACAGCACGCGCCGCGCTCATGTTGACAAGAGAGGAAAGTTAATTTTTCTGAGGGGTAAACTTTTATTTCGTAAGTTATGAAGATAATGTTGGAGTAATGACACAGCGTATATTGCCCCAGGCAGTTTTTACTGTGCCTGACAGAATAATTTTCTGAGATGATTATTACACTTTACAACAAATAAATAGCTTATTATATAATAATGTATTAGTCCTGGTGGCCGTTAAGAGTTGCTATGGCTACAGTTAACACATTCCAGCTGCTGGAGAAAACAGCGTTGACATTTTTGATGCGGCAGACAAACTGCATGTGACAAAATGATTGCGATTGAAAGTCATCACATGTAAACACCAGATCGGTTTAGATAACGTCTCATGTAAACAGTTCACTAAATCTTTCAATCGGTACACACAAAAATGATTACTGTCCGTCACTGACTTTGGAGGAGTCGCAGTCTTACATCACCGGACTAATTTGCCTAATCTTCACGGAACTTTAGATTGCGGTCAAAACGCAGACAGTTGCAGGTCTGGGGGGGAGTAAAGTTCCTGTAAAAAAGTTCCTGGTACAAATTGTTTCGGGTAATTTTGGTGGAAACAGGGCTTAAGTGAGGGAGATGCAATGGTCACGGCAAAAACACTCTGTGAGAGAAACACCACCACCACAGGGTCAAACAGCTAGCTTCCCTCACTGGAGGCCTACAGCTCCTGAAATAAACAAAAGAAACAAACAACAATTGATCGACACACAGAATTCACAATTTGCATTGGATCAAGTTCAAACCATAGATGATGAATATGGACAAGTCGCTGGCCACAATGGTTCGAATGACCATAGGTTCATGAGCTTTTGGTTCAAACCTAACTGGTTCTATCACAATGACAAATCTTGAGAACAGAACAAAAGCAAAAATGAAAATATAAAACAAAGCAAAAACAAATCAAAAGTCACAAATTAATCATGAAGAGAACATTAAAGAGATTAACGAATACTCAAATCAGTACATTTAAACTGAAAAACACTAAATTAAACCTCCCAAGGTCCAGATATTAAATGTCCTTCCAAGGCATCCCTAGGAAGAACACAGGCCAAGAGGAAAACAAAAACAAATCAACATGCTGCGGGTGGCGATTACCAGTGGAGCTAATGTGCTCTATTAACGGCACGTCGCCCGTTAAATGACGGCTCGAACCGGCCACCGTTCCCTTAAGCCACCAGCATCAGCGCGAAGCAACAAAACAAAAACAGAAATCAAATGTCAATGGTCACAAAATATTAAAAATATAGCAGCGGAACTTCAAATGTTGTATAAGGAGTAACTTATTTGCCCTGCAGTCCACAGTGCCGAGATGCTTGAGCGTGTTGTATAAGGAGTAATTTAATTGCCCCTGCAGTCCAGAGTGACAAAATGCTCGTGAGAAATTGCCCCCACCAGAAGTAGATCGCTAAACACACCGGTTCAGTTTACTCGCCTTTTTTATCCAAAATCAACAAACGGCAAATATGGGGGTGTTCCATCAGCACATACACAGACTGGAGTGAAAGTCGGCCTGTACCCAACAGCAATGTCATGCCAATCCTAAATACAACCTGGCTCCCGCAAAGCTGCGTGCACACGCCCACAAAATGACAATGAATGTATCATGCACATTCAGGTGGCGTAAACTACGTCTTAAATACACATGGAGCGGCAGCCGATAGGCTGTCACACTAGTCAATCAGGCGATAGTCAGGTTAAAAGGGGCGGTACCCAAACTGCCCCACTACACTATGTACAAGTCTATGTTGTTCGTATTAAAGTGCGCAGTGAACTCCGTTGCCTTGAAACTCATGCTGGCGCCAGCTGTTCTTGCCTGCCAAAATGGCATCGTAAACAGAAAGTGTCAGGTGACCAGAGCTGTAGTGTTGTTATTTAGTTCCAGTCATTTCAGATCAATAACAGTGTGACGATATTAATTTAATACAATTAAATCAACAGTTTAATGTTGATACAAAAACCAGTTCAATATCAGTGTCGATGTTGCAGATGCACTATAGCAACGAAGCTCTACTTGTCTGTAGAGGCTTTTCCACCGGAGGAACCTTTTCATAGTTTCTACTTCTAACCCAGCACAATAGGAACTACCAGTGATGTAAGTCTGTGCTGACTGGCTGGTAGTAGGCAAAACATCAGTAACCCCCATTAAAAAAAAAACAGTGTTATAGTACACACAGATTATAGCATTTACATTTACTCCACGAACTAACTCTATAAACCTGGAAACCAGTGATAGATGGACCCCTCAACCTTTACACTAAAGAGGAAATCCCGGTGGCTAGTTCCTAGAAGTAACCGGTGTGAAAGCGGCTTACATGAGTGAAATTTATTCCACACTGTTGGCATGTGTAAGAGTTCTATTCAGTGTGAATTCTCATGTGGACTCAGGGTTCCATGTTGAGTAAAACTTTTAGTTGTAAACCATGTCAAACTGTACGACAGTAGAAACGCATTAAAAAAAGATGCACTGAAGAAAACTTGTCCAGAGTTTTACATCAATCAAATGACAATCAAATTAGCTGCATTACATGTATGATTGAAATGGTGTCTTTAAAGAAATCTCTAACATTACTTTTGGTCGTGGCTTGTCTTAAAAAAAAAAATTTGACAGTCATCGTAAGATGTCACACTGCAGGACTCAAAAGCCCTATTTGGACGGGATTAGATTAATATGGGGACATGGGGGTAAAGTAATTTTACCTCAAGACGCCTGTAATATTAATGGCCAATTCGCACGGGATAAGACATCTCAGTAAAACTAGCAGAAGTGGGAGGAGTAACTCGCTTTACGCACCACGGTAACTTCCGTGTTGTCGTGTGTATGACGTTGCTGTTATCACGTGAGCAAACACAGCATGAGCACCAGTCTGAACCCTGTCTCCTATATAATATGTGTTTTAACAAACAGTTAGGTCCAGTCTAACGATTCTGATTGGATTGTGTTGGTAATAGACACTTTCCTAGAGCTTAAATAAAGGTTGTGCCTCTATTAAATGCTTTTGATCTTCTTTTTGCTTTTAAATGATATGCGGAAAATACTGGAAGTTTGACACAGAGTTGTCCCACCACCTACAATGCAACCGAATGCTTCAAGCGCCTCAAAGCTCGCAAAATGTGCTTTTTTTAAACAGGAAATTACAGAATTTTACCATACATTTTTACAGCGGGTCTATTTGAATGGGATTAGTATTACCCGAGGACATTTTTACGGACCTTTTTACAGAAGGTAAAAGTTTCGGTAATCTTTACTGACATTTTCTGTAATGACTACTGAGATGGCACATTCGGACGGGACTAAAATCACAGGGAACCTCTGGTAATAATTACTTTACCCCACATCCCAATGTTAATCTAATCCAGTCCAAATAGGGCTTAAGATTTTGCCTGAGGTCAAATTTGATTGCAGCGGTTATTAATCAGCTGTTGGTGAACATGTCAAACTAATGATCAAAGATTTATGACCTTTTAGGATTTGTTGCAAACGGCCAAATCATGCCCAAAATCATAGTGAAAGCAGCTTAAGGCTTCACTTCTGTGTGAAGTCTCATGTGCCTGTTAAGGCTTGCTTTATGATTGAAACTTAATTCACACTGTTGGCAGGTAAAGGGACACTTTTTAGTGTGAATTCTCATGTGAACTGTAAGGTTTCCATGTTGATGAAAACTCTTTCCACACTGAGGGCAGATGTAAGGCTTCTCTCCGGTGTGAATTCTCATGTGCCTGTCAAGACTTACTTTACGAGTGAAACTTTTTCCACACTGTTGGCAGGTAAAAGGGGTCTCCCCAGTGTGAGTATTTATGTGGGTTTTAAGGATTCCATATTGAGCAAAACTCTTTCCACACTGAGGACAGGTGTATGGCTTCTCTCCAGTGTGAACTTTCATGTGCCAGTTAAGGCTTCCTTTATGAGTGAAACTCTTACCACACTGTTGGCATGTGTAAGGCTTCTCCCCAGTGTGAATTCTCATGTGGTATTTAAGATCTACTTTTCTGTTATAACATCTTCCACAGTGTTGGCAGGTAAAGGGACTTTCTCCATTGTGTATTCTCTTGTGGACTTTAAGGTCTACACGTTGAGCAAAACTCTCTCCACACTTTTGGCATGTGTAAGGAATCTCTCCTTTGTGAATTCTCATGTGGACTTTAAGGTCTAAATATTGAAAAAAACTATCTCCACATTGTTGGCACGTGTGAGGCTTCTCTCCAGTGTGAAGTCTCATGTGCCTCGTAAGGCTTCCTTTGTGATTGAAACGTTGTCCACACTGTTGGCAGGTGAAGGGACACTTTCTAGTGTGAACTCTCATGTGAACTGTAAGATTTCCATGTTGATGAAAACTTTTTCCACACTGAGGACATGCGTAAGGCTTCTCTCCCGTGTGAATTCTTATGTGCCTGTCAAGACTTATTTTACGAGTGAAACTTTTTCCACACTGTGGACAGGTAAAAGGGGTCTCCCCAGTGTGAATTCTCATGTGGACTTTAAGGTTTCCACGTTGAGCAAAACTCTCTCCGCACTGTTGGCATGTGAAAGGTTTTTCTCCAGTGTGAACTCTCATGTGAACATTAAGGTTTCCACGTTCATTAAAACTCTCTCCACACTGTTGGCATGTGAAAGGTTTCTCTCCAGTGTGAATTCTCATGTGTGTGGCAAAGTTTACTCTTATAGTGAAAGTCTTTCCACACTGAGGGCATGTGTGAGGCTTTTCTCCAGTGTGAATTAGTATGTGCCTGTCAAGATATACTTTACGAATGAAACTTTTCCCACAGTGTTGGCAGGTGAAAGGGGTCTCCCCAGTGTGTATTCTCATGTGGATTTTGAGATTTTCATTTTGAGCAAATCTCTTCCCACACTGAGGGCATGTGTAAGACTTTTTTCCAGTGTGAATTTTTACATGTCTGTCAAGATATGCTTTACGAGTGAAACTTTTTTCACAGTGCTGGCAGATGAAAGGGCTCTTCTCAGTGTGAATCCTCATGTGAACTTTAAAAGTTTTCATGTTTTTTTTAGCTTTTTTTCGTTTGAAGGTCTTTTCAGTCTGTGAACAACTTAAAGATTTTTCTCCAGCTATGCATTCATGAAGATTCTCATTTTGTTCTTTCTCCTCAATTTCCTTAATTACTTTCTCCTCTTTCACTGCCATTGGATCTAAGGTGAAAAAAAGAAACAAACAAATAAAAGTTAACAATACAACAGACATCAAACATTTAGATATGTAATGCATCAAAACCTGCATGTATACTACAGGTCCTGGTCATATAATTAGAATATCATCAAAAAGTTGCTTTATTTAAAGGTCCCGTTCTTTGCGATTCCATCATTCAAACTTTAGTTAGTGTGGAATGTTGCTGTTAGAGCATAAATAATACCTGTACAATTATAAAGCTTAAAGTTCAATGCCAAGCGAGATATTTTATTTAACAGTAGTTCCTTTTCAAAGCCTACAGCGAACGGCCGGTTTGGACTACACCCCTGCACTTCCTTCAGGAATGACGTCACTAGAACCGTTTGTTGACTAACCCTCCGCCCACAAGTACACGCAAAATAGGGGGTGTTGCTCTTGTTGCTCTCCCACGTGGAGAAGAGCACGCATTCAGCACTTGCATCTCCCTGTTATGGTAAGAGGCGGGACCTTTCCGGGCAAAGTGTACTAAGCGGCTGTCCAATCACAACACGGGAAGCGCTGGCCCAATCAGAACTTGTTACGTGTTTCTGAAGGAGGGACTTCATAGAACAAGAAAATCATTAGGCCGTTTTTAAGACAGAGGAAACAGCCGTGTACAGATAAGTAAATTGTGTGAAAAATACTGTGTTTTTTTACACGCGAAACATGAACATGTTATATTGCACACTGTAAACATAATCAAAGCTTCGAAAACAAGGAGTGATATATCTCAAATGTTTATTTCTTTTAATCTTGATGATTATAATTCACATCTAAGGAAAATCCCAAATTCAGTATCTCAGAAAATTAGAATATTGTGAAATGGTTCAATATTAAAGACACCTGGTGCCACACTCTAATCAGCTAATTAACTCAAAACACCTGCAAATGCCTTTAAATGGTCTCTCAGTCTAATTCTGTAGACTCCACAATCATGGGGAAGACTGCTGACTTGACAGTTGTCCTAAAGATGACAATTGACACATTGCACAAGAGGGCAAGACAAAATGTCATTGCAAAAAAGGCTGGCTGTTCACAGTGCTCTCCAAGCACATTAATAGAGAGGCAAAGGGAATGAAAAGATGTGGTAGAAAAATAGTGTACAAGCAATAGGGATTACCGCACCCTGGAGAGGATTGTGAAATAAAACCCGTTCAAAATGTGGGGGAGATTCACAAAGAGTGGACTGCAGCTGGAGTCAGTGCTTCAAGAACCACTACGCACAGATGTATGCAAGACATGGATTTAAACTGTCACATTCCTTGTGTAAAGCAACTTTTAAACAACAGACTAGAGTCGTCCAAAGTTAAGCTTAAGCTTTGAAAGCTTAGTCTAAACTTTACAATGAATATAGCCATTATGATTATCTCCAAGGTAGTAAATAGTTATTTGCTAATAAATGGGGTTGGGGGGGGGATTATTACTATATTTTTATTTTTATTAGATTATTATAATTAAGCAGGTCCAATGGATGAAGGGCCCCTCAAGAGGTAAAAGCCCAGGGGCCCCTTATAGTCTTAATGCGGCCCTGCCTAGAATGATTTGAAAGAATATGTTAAATTGTTCTCTGGTATCTACATAGAGGGTATGTGGCTTATTTAAGGGCAAAAATTGTCCAGATACAGTTTTACAGGTCCATTTACAACCTTATAAATTGTCCCTAGGATGTAATGCTCAGTTTTTGCCTTATTTGGAAGAGTCATGAATATTAATGTTGAGCTCTGCTCTGATTGGCTTATTTCAGCAGCTCACTACAGTTCAGTAAAGCGGCTTGTGAGTCCTGACAGAACACAGACCGACTAAATTAAACTTTAAGCAAAACATCTCAAATGGAGATTGATAAAATGCAACTTGTTTATTGGTGTTTTCAGATCATCCGCGCGAGAAAGAGCTCGAGTTCGTGCAGTTGCCAGATTTCAGTAATTAAAATCCCCCAAACAGAGCATTTCTGTGAAAAGAAACCCGTATACACTCCGGTTTTTATCTAAACATGTCCAATCTGGCAACCATATGCACGCAAGCTCTCTCTCTCTTGCGCACGGACAATCTGAAAACAACAATAAACATGTAAGCTGCATTTTATCAATCTCCATCACATTAAAACCAAAGATGATAATAAGGGATTGTATATCAAGAACAGGGACATCACAATGGGTGCGTTTCGTGATTTCAACGGAATGAATAATCTCCGCAACAGCAATCGATTGAACCGCTAGTCAGAGCGCGAGACACCAGAAAACAGCGGAACATCGCCTCTTATGTTACTCTACTAATCAGCTAGGGATGCTTAATTTGTATTACATCCAACAACTCAAGGTGCAAGAAAAGCTGCTATCTGCCGCCATCACTGCTTATACTTCAGGTGCATGCAATGACAGTATAAGCAAGTCATTTCTTCAGCTTTTGCCTTGAGACCGGGGGTTACCATCAACACGCCTGTGGACACTGCCTCCCAGTGGTCTGCAAGTGTAATTGCACATTGACGCGGACAACAACGCAGAAGTATAAATTAAAACCAATGCGTAACTTACGGTGTAGGTCCAATGCAGACGTATAAATCAGCCTGAACTCTTTCAAGGTTTACCTTACACAAAATAAATGTTTTTGTTACCGTTGCATAATTATTTGATTGAAATGAATAATTTTCATTGTTTTGAATTAAGAAATAGACATTGAGTTTAAGGTTACACATAATGGCCTAGTTTCAGACAGCTTAAAGATAAGGCCTTAGTTCAATTAGACAGTTAAGTAGCTTTTATAAACATTACTGATGTGCATTGAGACAAAACAATGGCACCGACAGGTATTTTAAGATGTGTCATTGCCAGTAGCTTTTAAATAAAACAGCTCAAATATGCATTTTAGTCTGGGACTAGCTTAAGCCTTGTCTATGAAACCAAGGAATAATTGTTTAGTTTTGACTACTTCTGTATTATTTTCTCTTAATTTAATGTTTGACATGTCATAATAATGAATAACCAGCATGGAGGTAGGATCTTCAAGGTTCACTTGAAGGCAGCATTATTAAAATTTGTCAGGTCATGTGATCTCAATATGTCTTTACATGTTGTCAATCATTTCTAGAGCTGGACATTTTATAAGAATCAAATTAAATGACCATTAAAGAACGCAACACACATGTATGCGGATATCCTGTGGCATTCAGAAATCAGATGACAACTGGACTTCAGATAAGTGTGCCATCAGACGTTAAGCCAGCAGTGTGTGGACATCACACGTCTGACACTTATAGAAACCACCCAATAGACTTTTCACTCACTGAACAAATCCTTCTGTCTGTTATTGTCTGTCTATGTTGCTATATATCGATGACGTGCGTATCGTTGATCATTATTCATTCAAAAATATGCAATGATTTTGCTATTTAGAACACAATCTAAATGACTGAGTTCAGCTTTGAGAATGAAACCAACCTGTTTGTTCCTCAGTTTCTTCATCTTTCACTCTGAATGTTTCTTCAATCTGGTCTTCTTGTTTCACACTGAATACTTCTTCAATCTTCATATCTTCAGTCTCCTCTTTAATAAACGCCATCTTTGTAATAGTGTCACAGGATCTATCGCTTCACCAGGAGTTTATCTGCTTGTTTGTCCTGTTTAAAATGAAAATAATTAACAGAGAGAAAATGATCCAAGCTGATATCCTGAGTATGTTAATATAGTTCAGTCAGAGTTAATGGACCCAAATCACCTGATTAAACTAAAAATACTCGAAACTAACACTTCAATATAATTAATATTAGTCTATAAATTGTGTTATTTTAAGTTCATGTTTAGGTATTTCTGATTTAGTAGTATATGATTAGTACAACATTTAATAGAATCCACTTCCATGAAAACATTTTCTATTGGTATGTTGTCATTACCGGTTTGTGTTTCTGTTTTTGAACAGCGTGTGATTCGAACGTTTCGAATCAGTGAATCATTTTTCGAAGCATTTGGCTCAATTGACTCGGAGTTTAAAAAAAAGTCGTTTCTCTATCATCACTTCTAGCCATTGACCGAATTAATGTTCATGATAAACTGATTCACGATAAAGGGAGAGAAATGAGACGCACCGTCTGTGTTACTCGTGTGTTGATGTGCTTTACTCATAATCATAAAACATAACGTTAATACATTTTAGATGAAGCATAACTATGTTACATTCAATAGTAAACAACTCCAACCTTAGTAAACCTTTAAAGATGATTGAACGGTTTGTATCGGTTTAAATGCTTTAAATACAAACCTTTCTACGGTCGAACCACAGCAGACGCATTAGAGCGACGCAGACTAATGACGTCATAACCCCACACCAAAATAAAAGTCCTGTTCATGTGGCGCTGTTTACATTTACACAGAACATTATTACCAAATGATAAGATATAACATCAATTCAGAGTTGAATGTACTGTTGAAAAACATTTAAATGTTTGTTAACCAATGATGTGCTGAAAATATTAGGAAACTACTAAAGAGTGAGATTTTGTCTAAAAGGAAAAACTGTAATGTTTGATAGAAGAAACAATTTTATGAAACCTTTTCAATTTTTAAAGCCATAAAGTGACATGAGAAAAAGCATATGTTTAATGGTTGAAGTTAAACTCTGCTAAGTCTCTCTACACTCTCAAACATCATTTGTATACATTTTGTATCACACTTCAAATGTCTTGTGTTTTAAACAATAGTTTTAGTACTACATTACAAAACAAGGTCCCATTCTATATTAAGTGTGTTTAATTAATATATACCAATGTTATAAAACTAAGGTACAATGTACTTATTGGTTAATTATTATTTTTTGCCTCAATAGAGAATTTCAAGCATGAAACAAATCATACAAGCAGACTATCATGACACAATATCATTATTCAGTTATATTTTAGCATTAACTTATATTTTTGATAAACACATAGTGAACAAACTAGCAACCAATTATAATTATTTAAAGCTGAAATATTGCGTATACATAAAATATCATAATACACAGTAAATAATAAAATAGCATTGTGCTGTTATTCATAAATACCAGTAGTAAGACTGTACAATAGTCACAAGTGTCCCAATGTGTAGTGAGCCAGGGTGCCTACCAGTACTCAAATTAATGTACACAATTTACTAACCAAGCAGAAACCTCCTCCATTTTCTCTTGAAGCCAATACAGAAGTGACTTAAAATGCAATACATTGACTGGTTGCTAGAGAAAGGCTCCAAAACTGAGCAGAATCTCATTGAGTCCCACGTTAAAATCACTCAGCTAATTCCATCGACTGTAAAAAATTAAAAATAACAGAGTCGGAGAGACGGATTACAAGCACCTTATGAAAGGTTGGAGATGGGTCTGTAGTTGTCAATAACATCTGGGTCTAAAGTGGGTTTTTTAAGAAGTGGTCTGATGATAGCAGTTTTTAGTGAACATGGCAAGCCTGGAGGGAATGATTAATGATCTTGCTTATAAAGGGACTTAAGACACAGAGGTTAGATTTTACCAAGGCTGAACATATGGCATGAATGTATAAACTGGTACCTTTTACAACAAGATTTTTTTTAACTTTCACAGAGACCTTCACTGTTAAAAAAAAAAAAAAAAACCCTAACAAAACCCAAAGCCTTGGCAGTTTTGAATGGCATAAATCACAATCCTTTGAAAGTCATTGTATGTTTGATGAACAGTTGGAAGATACAGACTGTTGGCACATGTATTGGCTTTTGGAAGTTGTGACAGAATATCATTTTCTTCAACGCTGTGTAAAAAGTGAATATTTAGGGTCTCAGTCCCAGAGGTGGCAGGGTTTTTAGACCAGTTGTAAAAAAGATGTTGTTGCTGAACTGCAGCGCGATGGGTTCATCTGTAGAATAAACAGTGGATAACATTCTTAAACTATAAGAATATATTATAAAACTTCACCTACGGACCCGTAGTAAAAAATACTTTAAACTTTCACACAATTATCTGTAATACTTGAATCCGATTTGGTCAGTCTTATTGGTCATTATTACAAAATAAACCCTGACAGGGGGATCAAGACCCAAGGTGGACTGGCTGACATTGAACATACTTATAAAGTCTGTTATTTTAACCTCCACCACACAAGTTTTCATTGGTTTTCACACAATCATTTTATGACCTTGATTAAAGTCTCAAAATCTCTTCTGTCTTCTTTTTTTTTTAACACATGGAGCCTATCTTATAGTTGGCTAGATTAAGTAAGCAAAGGAAACTAGGGGTTTACTCAGTAATTTAACATTAAACTAATAATCATTTTAAAGGGCAATTTCAATCAAGGGGGTTTGCCAGAAAGATAGAACAAGGTTCTCAGTATTCCTTTTTGAAGATCCTGGCAGATTCAATTCAGGCTGCATCAATGAAGAGAAGCTGCAGTAAGTGAACTGGTGAGGATGAAGACACAACACCTTTGAAAAGGAAGTTAGATTTTTCCGCATTGCCTCAAGAACCCCCATGTTTTTCAAACCATCTTTGAATCTCTTCATTTATATTAACATACTTTTAATTATGTTATTAATAACAGTGTATTATAAAATATAATCCACAACATGAATATTGTCCAGTAATGCACACCTCTCAAACGCACACCGATTGCGACCAAGGCAGTACCAGTGTGCAGTATAAGGCAACCTTCCTGGCTGTTTGACGGCCTTTGATAACTGCAAACGTCCCAGCCATATCTATGATGGACTCTATATTGTTGAAGGCATCATAATCCCAAGAAGCTAACTATGACAAGGAAACAACAGATTATTAAGACACTATTTAAATGATTAATACTATTTGGTACAAAGCAATTGTGAGGGACCTTACTCTTTGCAAGATGGTGCAAAGAATCTGATCTGGAACCTCTTTAACATTAATGAATGTGGCTTCAGGGTTAGTTGTCAGTGCTTCAAAGATACTTGGTGAGAGAAACTGTGGTCCTGGTCCCCCATGCACAATGGATAGGGCAATGGCAACACCAGCATATAAGTAATCATCATTCTGTATAGCTGAAAAACAATTATTCAAGACAGATTAATGATTATAATTTATTCTAAACAAACAAAGATTTCTCTAAATATATTTGAATGTATCAGTGTATATTTATTATAAATTAATATCCAGTGCTTATTTACATTTAATGTTGAAATTAAGGAATTTGGCTTCATCAGGACCAACAAATAATGCCCCCCTGTTTAAAGTTCTCCATAAGCAGAGCAAGTGAGGAACTCCCTCCTTGGCCCACCAGAATCTTTTGTTCCCTCACTTGCCCCCAGGTCATCTATCCTCTTTAATGAGCAAAATGAATTCATGGACAATGTGAGCCTTGCACTTTCCCTGATGAGTTTCCTACTAATATTAAAATAGGATGCTCTGCTGTCATCAATTTTCTCTGCAAGTTCCTCTATGATCCCTGTAATGTATCTGTTGACAAATGGAAGCTATTCAGTAAGGACACATCATTATTCAGGTAGAACAAATAAAACAGTATACTAACAGAGTAACTGAAATAAGAATGTAAAAGATGTTTTAAAAGAATGCAGTTTTTGCTCAAAGCCTGATAGAAAAAGGGAAATATCCTTTTCAGCAGTGGATCTGTGCCACTACTGTTGAACTGTCAGCGGGGGAAAAAAAACATGATTCTTACCTTTCTTCTAAAGAAGTGGAAGCAATGTTCTCTATTTAATGTGACAATTGTATGCTTTCTCTGTCACTGACATCACTTTCGAAGAGTGCTGCATATTGCCACTCCCTTGAACAATAAGTCTGAACCTTAGCTCAATTAATTTACATCTACACAACATCAATAATATAGTACAGAGGACACTTTTGTAAAGTACTTTTTTTTGGATTTTTACCTGTTGTCCTCCATGAGATTCCTAGAACTTTCCTCATTCAACTGAGAACCAGAGGCTTGAGGTTCTTCGTCATTTGACGTTTGTGATACGCTTCGTAGAGGGTCAGGAAGGAAGAAGACGGGGTCGGCGTGACTGGGAATCACACTCTATTAAACAGTTTAAAAAAGAAAATGGCGCAAATACTCAAAAGCCCCAGATATCAATCACTCCAGTTCACTTTTTTTTTGACAAACGGCTCTCTTGGTCTCTCAGCAACACTCGTGAAGTCCCAATCCAACTCTCTCTCCTCTCTCTCTTATTCTTCTTCTTCTTTTGGGTTTTATGGCGGGTTGCGAACCAACTTTAAAGGTGCATACTGCCACCTACTGTGATGGAGTGTGAAAAGAATGAACTAAATACTTCTATATCCTATAATATAACCCACTATTCTTAATAAATCTCATGATTGCCTTTATTTGTTTTCCTGACTTTGGACCATCATTCAATAAATTGGGTATAGTAAATTCCTGACACCCTACTACTTGTAACTCTTCCTTAAGAATCCTCCTTTCTTTATAATAAGCCTTACATTTATACAAAACATGTTCCACTGTCTCCTCGATTAAACATACATCACATAAACCTGTGTTATGCTTCCCCATAATATGTAAAGTATGATTTAAATTCGAATGCCCTGTTCTTAAAGGGTTACTTCAGCGATTAGCATATGGCTTTGTATCAGTAGAAACCCTGGAGTATATTCAAATGATTGAGCTTCCCCCCTCATATCCCCCTGAGATAAGAGATTTATGCATTTTATTTCTGGAAAAATTCCTCCTATGATGCAAATTGACGATTTTTGCATCATAGGAGGAATGTTTGCCCAAAGGCTAAAGACTACAGCCAGCAGAGGGAGCCATTTCCGCATGTTTTGAATCTGCGCATGGGGGATGGGCGGTCACACTCAACTCCCAGAGAGAGCTCAGCTGGCAGCTACAGGCACTCATTTAAACGGAGCTATGTTGAGCAATGTAAGTCTTTTAACTTTTCAAATTAATTTCTATGAAAGTTAAGCTTGCAAAGGCATGAACTGAAACGCGCCAGACTGAACTCGCGTTGTGAATGTATGCCGCGAGTGTAGTCGCAATTACCTCAGCTCTCATCACTCGTGCAGTCAGTGCTCGGTGCTGTGATACTCGCGCGGTGACTCACTCATTATATTGAACAGACACGTTCAGTTTTAAATTGTAGTGTCTTCTCTAACTCAGTCACAGTAATCAAGTTGGTGGTGTTGGGAATGGCCTCACAGGGCAGCGAAGCATTCTGGGAATTGTAGTCTTTCATCCCCATTGGACAAAAATACATTTTCTGTCCTTTCTCAGTCTAGAAGACACCAAATTCAAAAATAATTTCACATTTCTACTGCATTGATGACCCAGTTTAAATACAGATTCATCTTCCCAGCGCTGAAGTACCCCTTTAAGTGTGTGAAAATAACTTGTTCTCTTCTACTTAATTTGTGAATTATATTACTTCTCTTTATGGTATTTTGTACTTTGTAATAGTGCCGACCTGTATGACTCGCGTCCCAACCTGTCTGCCATTTCTTATTACATGTTTTTAAAATAAAATGTTTACCTTCTGATCTACTAAGTGAAATATTTATATTTGGTTCCTTCATTTTTAATGATTCTTTGGCTATTTTGTCTGCTTCCTCATTACCATGAATTCCCACATGTGCTGGAACCCACATAAACCGAATTATTATTCCCACCTGTCGTAAACTGTATAACCTGATCATGATTTCAGTTAAAATGTCATTTCTATTTGTATGCAATGACTGTAAACTCCCAAGAACTGCCATTGAATCAGAGCATATTATTAATTTATCAGGTCTAACTTCATAAACCCACTCTAGTGCCATTAGAATAGCTGTCATCTCAGCTGTATACTCTGATGTGCCATCTGTTATCCTTCCAGCCTTCCTCACCTTAAACTCTGGAACATAGAATGCAGTCCCTGTTCTTCCAGTCTCTATACTCTTCGAACCGTCTGTATATATTTGAAGAAATGAATAATGCGAGTTATTTATATACTCAGTAACATAATTGTTTATACAAACAACTTCATCCATTTCCCTTCTGTTCTCATATAATTTTATGTCAATTTCAGGTTGTGCAAGTATCCAAGGTGGAATTGGGGATATTACTACTATTGGTGCAAATGATATTGAGTCTAGACCTTCTTCATTTACCCACCCCTTTATTTTCCACGCGAAACCTTTACCAGCTACATTTAAAATTTCCCAGCAATCATTCAGGACTTCCCTTACAGGATGATTATCTCTTTGTCCCTGTAAATTGGGGGGGGGGGGGGGGGGGGGACCTGTTAATTTGGGGATCCACCTGTCCATGACCCAAGTGGAAGGCCAGATATCTTACTTACACCCACCCAATTGCACACTTCATGGGTTGGCCGTGAGCTGAGGACGGCACACAAATGCTGAATTTGACACTGCCAGTCCCCACTATAGATGATGATATCATCCAGGTAGGTAGCGGCATATGCAGCATGCGGACGAAGAATTCTGTCCATCAGGTGCTGGAAAGTCGCTGGGGCCTGAACAACCCGAAAGGAAGGGTAACGAATTGGTGTAAACCAAGTGCCGTGGTGAAAGCCGTTTTTTCTTTGGAAACTGGAGACAAGTGGATCTGCCAGTAACCCTTTATCAAGTCCAGTGTCGAATAAAAACGAGCAGTACTCAGCCGATCAAGTAGCTCGTCATCCCTCGGCATGGGGTAAGCATCAAACTTAGAAACCTAGCCTCAGACACTTAGGCATTGACTTTTCGATAGTCCACATAAAATCGGACTGAGCCATCAGGTTTAGGCACTAAAACTATCGGGCTCGCCCAATCACTGCTTGACTCTTCTATTACTCCAATCTCTAGCATTCCTTCCAATTCCGCCCTGAACCACTTTCTTTTTATGTCCTGGCTTGGTCTCAACGTGGTGCTGAATGAGGTCCGTCCGGCCAGGTAGGGCGAGAACACGTCAGCAAAATCTGCCTGCAACTGTTTCAGGTCTATGAGATTGTGCATTTTGGAGCGCCTCTGGCTCGAGATCCTCCTCTCCTCTCACCACCATCGCCAGCATCACAGCCTTGGCCTCAACCCATTTCTTTAAAGGGATCCCCTGGTGTTGAGACTTGTATGGCTTAACATAACATAAATTATGTCTCTTACTGAATTATGTAGTAGAAAACCCATGAAAGATCTATGTTATTTAAAAAATCGATTTTATATTTGGACCATGGGCGGCGCCATTTTGTTTGCGTTCTAGGTTGATGATGTAGAATGGTTGCACTCCTCAATCAGCTGGCGTTACCCGTAGCTATTTTTACCACAACGCAACTCGAAAATTGTTTCAGAGTTAAACAAAACCAATGAATTGCTTTGTAATTGTACTTAAAACACACTCAAACATATGTCAAACATACATGTACCCCCCCCCCCCCCCCCCCCATACAATGATAAGTGATTCTTTTATTGTGGGCTGTTAATCTTTTACCATTCCTCTAAGCTTTTGCCATTCCTCAACACTTTTATACAGAGAACCCCACCGATTCCCAGAATGATTTTCATTTGGATTCTGCATAAACGTGGCCCGACTTTTACAAATCATAGGATGCTGTGATTCTGCTGTAACATGCAATAAAGACACGGTTGTAAATTGTACAAAGAGAATTAATACTTGGTGCCTTCCTTAACGCTGGGTTATTTAGGAAACTGAACAGGGTAATCTTACCCTCACAACCAGAAACACTTCTTCAGTGACATTGTTGATTTTGTGGACTAAAAACAAAATTAAGGCGTGGCAGAATATATATTTAAAGAATTCTCTTTCACCGCTATAAAAGTTTACCAAACTATGATGACTTCTGCTTCTGAGAAACCCGAAAATGTGAAAAGCGTCTTTAAACTGATCCAGGAAAATCAATTGTCATACAACAGGAAGATCTGGGTTACCTCCTGACTACCTGAAGGTGACAATCTTTCCATGTTTCAAGTTGTGTTATTTATTTCTATTAATTTATAGCATCCACTGATAAGCAAACTGCAGGGGAGATCCAGCAATGTCCTTCAGGTAGGGCAGCACCAGCCTCTCAAATGATTTCATGACCACAGAGGTGAGGTTCATGCACCAGCGGGCTAAAATCAGCCACGATACTTAATTTTCAGGAAGAAGGAAATCATCCGCCCTAAAAATGACGACTTCTTTTTGGCTTCTTGAGCTGCACTTTCCTCAGTATCACCTTTGCTCTTCCTGTCCTTTTTGGACCTGAAGGGATTCTTCATCTTCAAAAAAACGACACTCATGATTAAAACAGAATTCATTTCAGTAAGTAAATACAGGCATTAAGTACAGAAGATAAATTACCTTTATAGAGATGTTTGACTTTATCATCTTTAACTTGTTTTTGAAGGTCAGTTTTGGCAGATCCTCCTGAACCGACACAGCCTGACTGTGCATTTCAATCGGTGCTAACTGTTCAGTCAGTGGAAATTTCTTTGCCAGCAATTCAAAAACTTGACTGACCACCAATTCTGTCAGATGATCCACCACTGTCGGATTGAAATCTTCTTCATTGATGATTAAGGGTATCACTGGAGTATTTTCAGGGAGTTTCACAGGTTGGGGGAATCTGGAGGACACAAAAAGACGCTGCACGAGTTCCTCCACAAAATAATGGAGAAAATGTTTAGCATTCATTCTGATCTCCTCCGAGACTTTCCCTGCCTGCGGCATCTCACATCTCAGGACGCAGTTCATTAAATCTTTGAGCCTTTGGTGCAGACGTTCTGATGCTGCGTAACTGATGTCCTCCCCTCTGAAGTGACCGTTGCACTTTGACATATAAAGAGTGGTCATCAGTGAGTCAAACAAGGTGACGGTCTTTAGCCTGTCACTGTCTGAGGGTTGATCTGACTCCAGTAGGACAAGTAACAGTCTACCCTTATATGACTGAAAAGTCGGCTGCAGAACTGGGACAGGCTCACTTTTCAATGTCCTGGACGCTGCAGTAGGATTCGTTGACCATGCCCTAATGACATCCTCCACAATGAAGTCGATTACATTGCTTGTGGTCTCAAACGGAAGGCTCGTTCTGAGTGCGCATGGGAGTTTGCCCTCTATTGCCGCAAGGACCGTGCCAATTGCTGTTGTGGCTACTGCACGGGAGATGTTGCAATGCAAAAGACTCAGCTTTTGGATGACCCCACTAATCAGTAATTCTCCAATATTAGTGCAGGAATCATCCGGACAAAAGTAAACAAAGCATGGTGATGGGTTGATCTTCAGAACATTGTTGTGCATCACCACATTCACCCAATGACAAACTTCCTCCACCACAATGCCAGCGAGTTCAGAGGAACGGCAATTGTCTTCACCCAGAGAGTCGCTGAAATCGCATTCACCACTGCTGAGGAGACCATCCACCGTGATCCCAAAAAGAGTTTCAAGTGGATATGTATATGGAAACTCTTCTGTCTTCAGGATCACTGGTCTTTCTGATGGGTCCTTCTGAAGATCCTCAGTGGATGCGGATGTTGATGGTCTGTTTGAGTTCACAACTGCAGATGGATCCATGCCTACTATACTTGATAGTTTTGGGATTAAATCAGTTGCAGTTGTGGTGGCTGATGTTGCAATTGAAGTCAGCATTTCATAGATTTGCTGTCTGGAGAACTGTGTGGGAATAAAAGCTTAATTAGTTTGTTCTAATGATGTGAGCTGTTTTTTTTTTTTTTTTTAATTAAAACCTACACATCGTTTGCTTTGTTCCAAAACATGGACATACAATTTTATAGTGTATATAGTGTATTCATATGCAAAAGTAGACATACCGGGTAGCTCAGTGCCACCTGTATCACTTCCAAATTCCTGAAGAACATACAAAACAGTTAATATAATATAAGATGTGAAGTTTGATGACAAACTTTGATGTTTGCTTGACAAAGCCTTGTCTGAGAAGTAAACAAAATGTAAATATTCTAATACATGTTTAACACATTGCTAACATGTTTCTATCATGAATTAGCTCATTTCTAGCATGTTTACCATGAATTATGTTGTTAGCATGTATTAAAACGTTTATAGCACGACCCTAGCATGAATAAGCATATTGCTAGCATGTTTTCAAACTTTTTAAAATGTTTTTTGTGTAATTGTTTATATTAGGCATTTTTTGTTACACTTTATTTTGATGGTCCCTTTCAGACACTGAGTGTGTTTACATGCACGTTCTTTAGCCGATTATGCCTAATAAGCCAACAATGAACATGGTCATGTAAACGTGGTAACCCATTCTTTTATGTCGGAGTAAGGTTATAAACGGCTTACACATAAACCGGTCAGAACAGGTAGTTTTTTGCCTCTTACCCTGATTTTGTGCGGCATGTAAACTCATTAACCTGCTTTCTTTTGGGCTTAATGAAGTGCGCATGTGTGATAGGTGACAAAAAAACGCAAACTGAGAGCAGATGTAAATGCATCCAGCGAGTGTTTTGCATGAAATAAAGACATATATCACAAACGCAGACTCTTTTAAAGCTACACTGTGTATCTTTTTTAGTTTATTCTTAGCTAAAATCACTTAGTTCTTTCAAAAATATATGTTCTCATTAATGTATATTTCTTTCTTTCACATAATAAAGCATTCTCGTAATTTTATAATATACCATTGAAAATACATACGGGTGAGGGTTCGGATGGCAGTCGCCATGTTGCTCCTCCATCTTGAAAGTACATTTGCCAAAGAGGGACATTCCCGTAAATTCAAGCTTCGCTTTTCGCGTTTTTACACTCGATGGCACCGTGTCGAATGCGAAGAGGAAGATTGCTTGAGGCTGCTATATGATGATGGAGGATCACTCTTAAGCCCCTTTCACACTGCACGTCAGACCCGCAATATTCCCGGAACATTGCCGGGTCGCCTTCTGTGTGAAAGCAACCACGTCCCGGAATTGGACCTAGTAACATTGTGGGATATGTATCAGAGTCGCCAAGGAAGCGGAAAAGAGAATTAAGACTGCAACGCAACAGGCAAATCAACAAGACAAAAGTAAATATTGGAGTGGCCTTTCCAAGATGGAAAGAGTGTCACATGCCTGTCCTGTCTTGTGTGCACATGTGGGTTTTGTCTGTATGGCCTTTGTGCTTCTGTCATTGTCTGATCCCTCCCCCCTTGTTATCTAATTAGTGTTTGATTTCTCCCACCTGTGTTTCCTCGTTCCCTGCCTCATTTGTTCCCTGTTATAAGCTCCTGGTGTTTGTCAGTCTTTGTGGTATCGTTGCAATGTCTGTGTCTCCCGTCCTCCCCATGATTCTGTTCTGGTATGTTTTTGAGTTTATGTTTTTGATTACGTATTTTTGCCCCCTTGTGGGTTTTGTTTTGTATTTATGTTTTATTTTATAATAAATTACCACTTCTTTGCACATGAGTCCTCGCACCATTTTCCTTTGTGTTTGTGACGTGACAGAACGATACCACCAATTAGAGGACTCAGCAAGATGGAAGGCTTCCTTTTCCCATCTCCCTGCCCCTCTGCTTCACCGATGGCAGGACGACGGCGCAAGCTCCTCTCCCTCCGGCAGGAGGGAACCAGCGTGAAGGAGTTTGCGCACCGGTTCGTAATTGCAGCAGAGGGGCTCAACATCAGCGCGACAGAGCTCAAGGACATCTTCAACAACGGACTAAATGAGCCTGTTAGCGCTTGGGAGATGGGAATGCTGGGGATTTTATCATTTTGGCAGTTTGTGGGATTTATGTACAATCGTGGTGGTGGAGGAGAGTTATGGAAGGGTGGCCTTCCTCCGCTTGGTCCTCCTCCACTTATCCTCACAGACTGCCAGGTCCCCAGTCCTTCGATGACCCCTTCGGGGAGAGGGAGGAGGAAGAGAAGAAGGGCTCCTTCGGTGATTGTTCCGGTGATCCCAGTGCCGGTGGATCGTGTTCCGGTGGTCCCAGTGCCGGTGGATCGTGTTCCGGTGGTCCCAGTGCCGGTGGATCGTGTTCCGGTGATCCCAGTGCCGGTGGATCGTGTTCCGGTGGTCCCAGTGCCGGTGGATCGTGTTCCGGTGGTCCCAGTGCCGGTGGATCGTGTTCCGGTGGTCCCAGTGCCGGTGGATCGTGTTCCGGTGATCCCTGTGCCGGTGGATCGTGTTCCGGTGGTCCCTGTGCCGGTGGATCGTGTTCCGGTGGTCCCTGTGCCGGTGGATCGTGTTCCGGTGGTCCCTGTGCCGGTGGATCGTGTTCCGGTGGTCCCTGTGCCGGTGGATCGTGTTCCGGTGGTCCCTGTGCCGGTGGATCGTGTTCCGGTGGTCCCTGTGCCGGTGGATCGTGTTCCGGTGATCCCAGTGCCGGTGGATCGTGTTCCGGTGATCCCAGTGCCGGTGGATCGTGTTCCGGTGGTCCCAGTGCCGGTGGATCGTGTTCCGGTGGTCCCTGTGCCGGTGGACCGTGTTCCGGTGGTCCCTGTGCCGGTGGATCGTGTTTCAGTGGACCCTGTTCTGCCCGCGCCGACCCGGCGCCCTGCTCTGACCGCGCCGCCCCGGCGCCCTGCTCTGACCGCGCCGACCCGGCGCCCAGCTCTGACCGCGCCTCCCAGGCGTCCAGCTCTGCCTGCGCCGCTGAGGCGTCCTGCTCTCCGTGCGCCGCTGAGGCGTCCTTCTCTCCGTGCGCCGCTGAGGCGTCCTGCTCTCCGTGCGCCGCTGAGGCGTCCTGCTCTCCGTGCGCCGCTGAGGCGTCCTGCTCTCCGTGCGCCGCTGAGGCGTCCTGCTCTCCGTGCGCCGCTGAGGCGTCCTGCTCTCACCGCTCCTCCCTGGCGCCCCCTGCACTCACTGCGCCACCCAGGAGTCCTGCTCTCACCGCGCCGCCCTGGCCGCCTGAACTCTGCGGGCCGCCTGAACTCGGTGGGCCTCCCGACCTCGGCGGGCCGTCCTGGCCATTCGAACTTTGTGTGCCACCGTGGCCTCTTGAACTTTTTGTTTTCCTTGTCCCTCCCTTGTTTACCCCTCCCTTGACTGTTTCTTCCTGGTCTGTCCCTCCCGTGCCCCCCTGGTCTGTCCCTCCCGTGCCGCCCTGGTCTGTCCCTCCCGTGCCGCCCTGGTCTGTCCCTCCCGTGCCGCCCTGGTCTGTCCCTCCCGTGCCGCCCTGGTCTGTCCCTCCCGTCCCGCCCTGGTCTGTCCCGCCCGTCCCTAGTGGAGCGTCTGGTAGCCGCTCCTTAAGGAGGGGGTAATGTCACATGCCTGTCCTGTCTTGTGTGCACATGTGGGTTTTGTCATGTCTCCGGTCTACTGTCAACCCCGCCCTTCTTGTTATCTGATTATTGGTTTATTTGCCCCACCTGTTCTCCCTCATTATCTGCCTTGTTTGTTCCCTTTATAATCTCCTTGTGTTTGTCAGTCTGTGTTGGATCCTTGTGTATGTCTCGTCTACGTCTCCCAGTTCCCCGTGATTCCTTTGGTTTGAGTCTTTGGTTTATGTTTTATGATTATGTGTTTTTCCCCCTTGTGGGTTTTGTTTTGAGTTTATGTTTATTTTGTAATAAATTATCTTTCTCTGCACTTGAGTCCTCGCACCAGTTTTACTTCGTGTTTAGACGTGACAAAGAGCTCATGAGGAGCAACGATTTTAAAAAGAACGCCGACGTCTGCTTTGTTCTCGACAGGTAATATTAATTCAGCCTATTTGTGTATATTGGAAGTTTTATTGTTGCTTGGCTAATTATATCATGGTGTGCTGTGCATAACACTAGAACGACGTCTAGGATAGTTTTCCTCGCGTCAATGATGAAAAAGTATTGTTTATAACATAAATCCGTGTTCTATGACGGATTACATGAGATTAATATTTTAATTGCATTATAATTGGTGTGCCTTACGCTAGTGATGTCATACAATGACAATGACATACGTTATTACAGAATAACGATAGCACTGATAAAAGTTACTTTACTAAGATTAGCTTGCATTCGTCTGGGAACCTGATAGCTGATGTTAGCAATGAAATTGTAAAAAAATTACGAAAACGTAAAACTATTATTCATTTTACATAGATTAATTTGATCATAGATCATTTGGCAAATTAAATAACTGCAAATTATAATAGTTTTCAAAAGTAACCTCATCACTTGAAGCAACACTCACCGAAGAGGTCGAACTGGAAGCCATGACTAAATCGGCCACCGTAGGAGTTGAAACGAAATCGAAATTGAGAGGAAAAGAAACTATTATTCACTCGATGGTCATATACCTTTTCACCACTAGATGGCGGAAAATATCACACAGTGTAGCTTTAAAACCCAGAAAATTGTAAAGATGTGTTCTCATCTCATGCAGCAGAGATACTGTACATTAGGGGTGTCAACAATAATCGATTCGGCGATGCATCGCGATGCGTGGCATGAACGATTCAGCATCGATGCGGCAAAGTGCCATAATCGATTATGTCACTGTTTTATTTTCTGGCGGACAATAAAGTTGTGAAGTTTCAAATACTTCCGGTTCCGGGAGAATAACAACAACAACAAGCAAGATGGCTGAGGCGGAGGGAGATGACCACGATAGACGGGTTATTAAAAATGCGCCCAAAGGCCTTGGAAGGCGGACATCTGGGCACATTTCGGATTTTATGAAGTGAATGGGAAACTAGACAAGTCTTACGGGGTGTGTAAAATCTGCCACACTAAAATTAAGCACGTTGGCAATACAACTAACTTTACGAACCATGTCGATTGTTGGCATCCTGAGTTAACTTCAACAACAACACAAAAAGTCAACACATCCCAGCCAAGAATTGACGAGTCGCTAGTGTCAACATTGCTACACAACTCCAAGAGAGCAAAGAGGATCACACGATCGGTGGCATGTTTTATAGAGAAGGATCTACGAACCTATTCTGTGGTAGAAAATGCGGGGTTTCGCCACATGCTTAAAACAATTGAACTGATAATTGTAAGTTACCGACAAGAGCTACCTTCACTGATTCCGTGCTTCCCGCATTGTACATTTAATATTTGCACAGGACTTCAGGATGTGCCCTGTCTTAGAGCTGCTATTTCACTGTGTGTAAAAAAAAAAAAAAAAAACAAAAGCTCTGAAAGCTGTGATTTTGATTGTTTTCTTTTTCAGGTTTGAAAATGCCATATCCAATACCCTGTACCATTTAATTACATTTGATTTAATTTTATTTAATTACATTTGATTTTATTTAATAACTTTTATGTCAAAGATACAGGAGACACATAGCAGCCAATAAAATCTGTTGTTTAATATCTGCTTGTATTGCCTCATGACTGATGAAAAATTTGCCTTGTGTGCAGTAGAATTTTGATGCATCGCAATGCATCGTAGAATCGAATTGAATTGAATCGTTACCTGGTGACTCGTAATCGAATCGAATCGTGAAGGCAGTGCCAATGCACACCCCTACTGTACATTGTACAGTACATAAAATTTGCTATGTACTCTACCTGATAGGCCAGAGGTTCATCAATATCAAATCTAATTGTGAAGTTTGTGACAATGCCCAGTGCTTTCTGTAAATGTTTTATTTTTATTTTTACTTGAAGTAGATGTTAATTTCTTGTCAAAGTTCATCAAAATGCTTTGTTTACATGCTAAAAACACAAAAATGTTATACTGGGAAGCAATGCACCAGAGATCCCCCTAAAAGTATTTAATTCAGAAACGTGTCACCTTTTTCCACCACATGTCAGTTTGCAGGTATGGAATGTATTTTCCTTTTAACAGTTAACCTTACATGACCTACACTAGTTCTGGGAAAGATAGCATCTCAATAGACGCTTATTACAATAAAAATAGATGAATTATTGAACATTAAAGAGAAAGAAAGTAAAAAGGAAGAGAGAGCAATCATTTGACAGTCAAAATAAAGTGGTTAAATACAAGCTTTTTCTTATGGTCTTAATTGAATAGGCAATTAAAGATTATTAATAAAAAAATTATCTATATACTAGTATGAAATATTTTCAAAGATCTTGTTGAAGTTCTTGTGATGCGTCATTCAAGATAAACTAATGCTGATGATCGCATCACTTGAACTCGTGTTCATTAATATACCATCCTTTTCAGGTAACCAATGTATAAAAAGCACACATACATTGTTTTTATAGGAAGGACTGTTAACTGTATTGTTTTCCTAATGTATATGTGAGAGTTATGTTTGTTTAGAGTTAACGATTGGTGCTGCGCATATGGTTAGCAAATGTGTTGCGATTAGCGCGCGTGCTCGAGTGATACGGAGACAGATTACAGACTATGTAACGTGATTGTATGTTTTATGTTTTCCTTTAGTCGTTAATTTATGAGTTATGAGTATATTTCGCGCAGTTTAACTGTTAGTGTGAGTATATGACGTCATGGTTCGTCGAGGGAACTTGTATCCATGGCATGATTGGAATTTGAGTGCTTACATGGCATGTCATTTAAACCTGTATTTAAATGTGTGATGCTCTGTGTGCACATGTTGACCTACATAATTTGTATTAATTCAAGATAAGCTAATGCTGTTGATCGCATCGCTGAACTTGTGTTCATTAATAATCATTTTCAGGAAATGAATGTACTACATGCAGTGCAAAAACATACATTTAGCGGAACTATCTGCTGTTGGATGCTAAATTTAGGTTTAAAAGTCAACAAGTAATTCAAGTATTTCATGAGAGTATACTGTAAAGGGAAACAGCACGTATATTAAAGGGGTGATGAATTGAGAAATCAACTTTCCCTTGAGCTTTTGATATATAAAAGGTCATGGTAATATAAGAATAACCTCTACGTTCCAGAGCTGAAAACGTAGTCAAAGCCAGAAAACGTTTGTGTGCACAACGTCTAATTCAGTAGCCCCGCCCACCGACTCATGGAGGTGATAGGCTCGTGCTAGCCAACAGCAATAAACATGCAGAAGAATATAGCAAGATATTGCGCTTTTCCTGGTTGTGGAAGAACACAGTTGCTGCATAAGCTTCCTTCGGATCCTAGTATTAGGCATGTGTGTTATATAATATTAGTTCCAGCTCACGTGGGGAAGACATGTTCACTTAATTTCACTGCAACATCGTTTGTAAACAATTCTCAGGTCGATGCTGGATTTTTAGATATTTGAGATTAAAACACAATGCTGTTTCTTCTCTATTTGATCCGACAGGAATTGTGCAACACACTTATGTGAGTAAAACGTGTTTTTATAGGTGATAGTGTTGCATTATTATAGATCGTTTTGATTATGTGTCTAACAGAGCATACCTTTAGCGTGCTGGACTCAGACATGTATAGGCCAGGGCTCGCAAAGCCAACGTCCCGGTGCTATGTGTTTTCCAGAAGGGCTACCAAAACGTAAGCACGTTGACAGGCCTATCTCAAATAATGAAATAATATTCTTGATCTGCGTTGTTCACTCAATCAACTTAACATTTGAAGGGAAGCACAGGCGAAGCACTGTTACTTGGGTGCAGAGATATCACGGCTCTCATCCTCACATCCTCCGGCCGGTGAGCGATCGCAATGTGTTTGTGTGATATCTCTGCGCCTAAGTAGCAGTGCTTCACCTGTGCTTCCCCATAATATAGTTTCAAGTCAATATCTGCCTAGGAAATTGTCTAGTCTTTAAGGGATACTCCACCGCCTTTTCATATTAAACTATTCCTTTAACTAACTCTCATCTCAGTGCGTGCACTTAATCGCTTGACGCCATAGACCGTAAAAAAATATGGACGACTCGACATCATCCGTTTCCGCTTGCCATATTTGAAGCTTTCAGGCGGCCTTGCATGGCGCGGACATCTTGGGACCGAGTCTGCGCAGTAGCGATTTCGGGACCGGAGTTGCGCAGTAGAGCGCAGGAAGTAGAGCAGGAAGGACAGTCGCGATATCAAAAACCCGCCCACACTCTCACAGATGCAGCAATTACAATTAATTACAATTAGGAACAATTAATTATGTTGGTGTGAAATAAACAGTTATGGAAATGTAGAAATTAAAGCTAAAGATCTAATCTGCTCCCAAAAATTTCGAAAAAAGTCAGTTAGTGCCTCAGTGACAACTTCACTCAGAGAAGTCGTCAGTCTCAGCTGTCAATCATGACGTCACACCCCCCGTTTTTATAGCATCAAATAACTAACTCAAACTAAACATATTTTTAAAACGAACATCTGAAATGAAATCATCGTGATGATAACTGCCTTCAGTGACATAAACTAACTTTGGGGGAAAATTTTTGAAGTGTAATTTTATTATTTAGTTTGCCTCTTGTCCATTAGAAATCACAGAGGGGCGGCTATACTGGGACCGGTCACCGGGGGGCGATCGAGGCGCGAAAGCTTCAGTAAATGAGAGGGAGACTGCAGGCCTGCTTGACGCGCTGTGATATTTTGATAGCACTTTGATTAGCCCACTATGCCCAGTTCAATTATTAGGTACCAAACAGATCAAGTTAGAAGCGACCAAACACCTCCACGTTTCCCCTATTTAAATACAGTTACACGAATAGTTGAACAACCAAGTATGGTGACACAAAATCAACATTTGATATGTATATTGCAAAAGATATGGTGCCCATTTATACTGTAAAATAGTCAGGGTTTATCACATGGTGAAAGTTTTGGACCACAGGTGGCAATACTAAGCCGCAAATATTTTACATAAACAAAATAAAGTTAAAACTTGTTTTGAACAACTGCTGTCATCTGCAGATTGATATTAAGTAGGAGGGGGAATTTTTTTTTATAAAGGTCATATCGCCCAGCCCTACAATTACACTAAAACTATAGTAAAATAAGGTTCATCATTAGAATATAACAGAATTACAAATGAATAAATAAATTAAAAAGACATACTGCTCAGTCAGATTCCACAAGAAGTTGCCGATGATTGGTTGAAAAGTGATATCCTCCAGCTGTGGTACAGAGAGTTTAGCAGCTAAGCCCACCGCAAAGGCCAGTTCTCTGTAATGGTCTGATTGAACTCCAGTATTACAAGCCATTGTAAACTATTATCAAACACCAAGTACAGTAGAAGAATGCTATGGATACACTTTACGTCGAGACTGCAGAAAGCGGTGTGTTCCAGTACGCCTGCAGCTTCAGTTATAGTGTGTGCTGACTGTGACATCATAATAGAGAGATTAGCACTGTTGAACATTCTAATGGAATGATGAAGAAATGTGGGCTGCTCTACTGCAAATGCTTATGTGTGTAGAGGTGGGCGATATAGCCTCAAAATTATATCAAGATATTTTAGGAATATTTGTGATAACGATATTTATGACGATATAGCAAAAAATATATGGAACAAAGTTTTATTGGTTATTGCAGCTGGTAGGCAGCAGCATTTATTATTGCAAATAAAATTAAAGGCATTGTTTATCCTTTTCCAAAATGAGCTAATGTCAATGATGAGAGAATATTTAATTCAAAGTGTAACTCTACTGACATAAGGTACAAATTACTAGTGTTTTCACTGGAAATCTTAAAAAAAAAAAATATATATATATATATATATATAAAAAAAAAAATAATAATAAAATATATATATATATATATATATATATATATATATATATATATATATATATATATATATATATATATATATATATATATATATATATATATATATATATTATATTTAGCAATACCTAAAGTAATTTATGTAATGGTCTGTCTGAATATTCAATTCTGATTGGGAAGGTGTACAATAGCAGGTAATTCAAAACTTTACGATTCCAAGGACCCCCAAATATGATGCACCTTTATGGGGGACCCCCTTAAATCCATCTATATATTTTTATGTATAAAAAAAACATTTAAACTCTTAGATAAAAAGTAAGTGTGACATTTTAAAGCTACACTGTGTAACTTTTTTAGTTTATTCTTAGCTAAAAACACTTAGTTCTTTCAAAAATATATGTGCTCATTAATGTATATTTACTTCTTTCAAGTAATAAAGTATTCTGGTAAGTTTATAATATGCCATTTAAAATACATACGGGTGAGGGGTTCGAATGCCGGTCGCCATGTTGCTCCTCCATCTTGAAAGTACATTAGCCAAAGAGGGACATACCCATAAATTCAAGCTTCGCCTTTCGTGTTTTAACACTCAATGGCACCGTGTTGAATGTGAAGAGGGGGATTGCCATGTTAATCTTGGACTAAATCGGCCACCGTAGGCGTTAAAATGAAATCGGAATTGAGAGGAACAGAAACTAATATTCACTGGATGGTCATATACCTTTACACCGCTAGATGGGGGAAAATATCACACAGTGTAGCTTTAAATCCAGCATTGTTTCCAAATTTAAACTGGATATACCTATTGTTGGAAGCATAAATCTGAAGAAGGTGTTCAATTAAAAATTACTTGTATAAGCAATTTTCACAATAAATGTATGTACCGCTAAGCAGCTTATGTACCGCATTAAGAATTTGCTCTACGAACCCAGTAAGCAAAATAAAGGGGACTATAGTGAGAAAAATTCACTAGCAAGATACAAAGCAAACATACAATTCTGAAAGGTATGTATATGGCAAAGAAGGTGAGAAACATTTAGAAATTAAACAGTTAGATTGTTTGTTAGACTTTATCCATTTTTGGTTTGTCCTTTAATTATCTGAAATTTTTCTGGGGACCCCTTAGAACCTTCTGGAGGACCCCTGGGCAGTGCCGTTTCTAGTCATAGGCAAACTAGGCGGTCGCCTAGGGCGCAAACAGCTGGGGGGCGCCAATGAGCCCCCGCCCCAACAAGATTTTTTAGTTTTTTCATATATATTTTATTATTAATATTTCGTACTTTTGCTATAACAAGGCATTATGATTAGTTGCGATTATTGGAGTGAAGTCGCCATGGTGATAGTGGCGCTGCTGTAATGAAATGAGATCATGTAGAGGGCGGCAGGGAATGTCGTCATCCGTGGCGTTGTGACGCTTGTGTCCGAGTGAAAAATGCGGATATCTCACTTAATGTATCTGGAGTGGATGCAAACACGGAGGCGATTAACATCAAACAGATCGCACTTTATTCCCTGCTGAACTCTCATCACAAACTCCCTTTCCGTCCACCACACATGGGAGCTCAAGACTCAGTGCGCACATACACAAAATGCAGACTTTAGGCTTGTTCGACTTCACCTAGCGATGCGCAGACCGATCGGCGGCTGACTTGAAGCAGTGCATGCCGGTTAGAAATGTTGTCCGACTTGAGACAGCGCCGACAGCACGTGACTGTGACGTATGTCAACAAAGTACCGCGAGAGCGATTCGAGAGCAGCCGGCTGATGCAGCCGCTGCAGAATAGGCTTGTTTGAGATGAGCAAAATCTGCGCAGAATCGATCACCGGTGATCAGCGCGAGATGCATGCCGGTTAGAAATGTGTCCGAGGGCGGTCCGCCTTGCTCTGATGTCATGCCGACGTATGTCAAAAATCTCTCGCGATGGCAAGGCGGACTTGTCGGATTCTGCAGTCGAGCGCAGTTGCTCTCCACCGACTGCGCGGAGCAAAAGCATGATGGGAAACGACTTGCTGACGACACAGCTTAATGCTTATTGGTTTAAACAACTGTGATGTATAGTTCTTTTTTTTTAAATATTTGATTTTAAAACTCTGATATCATGTTTTTATGTGAATAAATTATGTGTGAATATTCTTAAACTCTCGGAGAGTGCGATCTCTCTGTTGGTTATGTGATTGTTGTCATATTAATAAAAATATATAAAAACATGTATGTAATTAAAGTAAAAATGCTTGATAAACAGGTCTTTCGAATGGAAATAAATAACAAAAACTTTGGGTGTCTTGTTCATAATCTTTATTTCCATATAAAAGCAACAGAACTTAAATTACATCCAGTTTATCAGCAAGAGAGCGCACGAGTGTGAATCCCGCGATATCCGCAACTGATCTCGCAGGTGTCTGATCCACTACGAGAAGAAAGAACTGTCCGGCTTGCCTGCTCTTTTTTCACTCCTCCCCTCACTGCAGCCGCCTAGTCTCGCCTTTATTTCAGGCGAGGCAAGGCGCATCTCAAACAAGCCTATTTTCAAGGGGGACTGCAGGAGGCTGCTCGAGCTCTGATGACGACACAGCTGATCCATGATTGGCCGATTCACCGCATGACAGCGAACACGTGCGTTTCGTGTTTATTCTAAAACCTTATGTTATGCAAATGCTCACAAATCATTTATTTATAACAGTAAAACCTCTTTTCATGTAGCCGCGATGTTATATCATCATGTTTATCAAACTAAAACTGATAAAAACCGTTGACAACACTTGATTGATAGTGTATGTTTATATGTTCATTCATCATTTATGAACATTAATCTTGTCCAAATAGACGCTTTATTAAACAGTACATAAAGAATTGAATGAAAATGTCATTTGAAACATCTGTGTATTTGAGAAATATTGGACCACGGGAAGCAGAAAGTGTCCGACTTCACGTCTCCATTTGCAGCTCCTCACCGCCGGCACTCGGCTACTCTCGCCGATCGCATCCATCCAGCCGCAGCCGATGTCGAACACACCTTACGTTTGCTGGGAGCGCGCGCAACACTTAAAGGGGCCACACTATATTTCTACTCGTTACATCGTGCTTTAGTTTCATCATCATGAAAAGGTCAAAGCCATCAGGGGCTCAGTATCGTAAAAAGAAAAAAGAGGAAATATAAAAAAAGAAAGCGAAAAAAACAGGTATGTTAGCCTACTTATTGGTTACTTGTTCTCTACTAAGCTGGTCGCTCTATTATAACGTTGAGCAAAACATTACACTGAATATTAGTACTGGACGGACCACACGCCATGCTCATTTCAGGTGCAGAACATTATAGCAGTTCATTTGAATTTTTTTTTTTTTTACATCAGAGATAGCTGTTTAGTGTAAATTGATCAAGTAGGCTAATACTGTCATAACCATGGGCATCACTAGGCCCTTTTTTATGAACTTATGCATCAGCCCCCCCTAAAAAAAATATGATTAACCTTTAAAACATATGAAACTGGCGCAAGGCTTCGGCTACGGCTTCGTCCCGTCTTTTAGTCTTTGTGTCACTCACTGTGTTCTTCAATCCGCAGCGGCGCCGAGTGACATGGTTTTCAAGCTATTGTTATCTAATTTTTTGGCCTTCAGAACATCTGAAAATACACATATGTAGATCATAGAAATCAAAATTTTCTCGGGGGAGCATGCCCCACAACCCCCCAACATCTGTGATCTCAGTGATAATAAACCTAGCTACATTATTCGATTAATGCATGTACAATATGACCATACCTGTCAACTTTTGGGTATCAAAATCCGGGATAGATGGGGGGGGGGGGGGGGGGGGGGGGGGGGTTAAATCCTCACATAAACCCATAATAATAATAATACATTTTATTTGTACCTGTGCTCTTCCTACATGTATAACAACTTATCAGAACTTAAGGGAAATGTATATTTCCCTTAAGTGGGAAATATACAGAAATTGTAGTTGTACTGCTTAAGAATTATATATAGATTAATCCTTCTTAAAGGTACTGAAGTTATTTACTCAAGAATATTTAGTGAGCAATTACTTCTGTTCTTTATATTGTCATTATAAGTGAATACTGTCACTTTAAAAGATCTTCCCCTGTCGCACATGAAGTCAGTTACAAAACTTACAAAACGCGTGACTGTCCTCCATCTGCTCCTCTTCAGAAAATTAAATTCGCTGTCCCATTGACCAAGGTATTTACACAGGGTTTGGGTTTGTTGGCATGAGTGCCTTCCATCTCTATCGTTAGTTACGTCCATCATCCGTCTGTTTTGTTTTTCCCCGCGTTGTCACTCGTCGTCTTCTTCTTCTTCTTCTTCTGTTTACTGGCGCTTTGCATACTATGTGCATATCGCCACCTACTTTTGCTGTTATGCAGTCGCTGTTTATTCATCAGATTGTTCTTGCTTTTACTCTTTCCTATCATACCTACTTACATAAAAATAAAAAATAAAAAAATAAAAATAAAAAAAAACAATGCTCTATCCTATTCCTTCTTCCCAGGACCCACCTGGCGCTGCGTGTTCAGCTCCTCCAGTCTAATTATGTGGTGTCCTGAGATTCAGAATTGAGTAGATCATCCGCGTTCTATATTTAAATCCTTTCACTTAACCCATCACTCGTCGTCATCTGACCTCACACACTATAACCTCGCGAC